>NC_087156.1:5290000-5300000 GCF_035594125.1 Scylla paramamosain
CTCTCTCTCTCTCTCTCTCTCTCTCTCTCTCTCTCTCTCTCTCTCTCTCTCTCTCTCTCTCTCTCTCTCTCTCTCTTTCTGCCATTTCTATTTTTTTTTCCGTCCGTTTCCTTGCCACCATTTCTTCTTCCTCCCTCCCTCCCTTCCTCCCTCCCTCCCATCCCACTCAACTTCTCTTCTGTCTCCTCCTCCTCTCTAGTATCTCCTCCCTGCCTTTCTCTCCCCTCCTCCCTCCCTCCTTCCCTCTAGACACCATAGAAAACCAACTCCTAAACCTTTGTTCTTTATTACATTTTTTTTGTATTTTCTTATTTGTTTTTCAGTGATATACTTTCTTAATTTCTTTTCTTAGAATTCTGACTTTGTGTTTGGTTTCTTATTTTCAACAATTTTTGTATTTTCTTTCATATTTCTTGATTAATTAGCATTATTGTTTTTTTTACGTATTCTCCTAATTTCCTCATAAAGTCTTATATAGATTTCGCTCTCTCTCTCTCTCTCTCTCTCTCTCTCTCTCTCTCTCTCTCTCTCTCTCTCTCTCTCTCTCTCTCTCTCTCTCTCTCTCTCTCTCTCTCTCTCTCTTCCCCTTCACCACTCAAGCACCATGTCTCCTTTCCTTTCCCTTCCCTACTCACAGTCTTGCCTTAATCTCCATCCTCCCGGCGTCCCAAACTCTCCACTCCCTCACCTCCCCAACTTCCCACTCCTCTAACTTCCTGTCCTCTCAATATCTTCGCCCCTCGGCCACCAGTCCCTCGACCTCCTGTATCATCCTCAACTCTTGACCTCTTTATGGACTTTCTCTCCCTGCTACGTAACCCCCGCCACGCTCATCTCATCTCCCTTCTCAGACCCCTAACCTACCTCGCCAGTTTTTCCCTCCCCCTCCTCTTCTTCCTCTCTCGCTCTCTCACTTCAGTCCGTCTAGTCTATCCGTCCTCTCGACCTCACAGACCAAGCTTCGGTTCAGTCTTTGAAGTATGGAAGGAGAGGTAAATTTGAGCTACCACTGTGTCCACGCGCTGAGGAGACCGCCCTGGCTTCTTAAGGGAGGAAGGAAAGGGGGGATGAAAGTTGAAGGCAATGGAACACAAAGGAAGAGCGAGCAAACAACAGCGCCTTGTTAGCTCTGCGTATGGTGGTGATGTTTGTGGTAAGTTACACGTACTCTCTCATCTTAAATAAGTGATGTAGGGGGAAGAAAACGGATGAAAGGAGAGAGAGAGAGAGAGAGAGAGAGAGAGAGAGAGAGAGAGAGAGAGAGAGAGAGAGAGAGAGAGAGAGAGAGAGAGAGAGAAAGGAAAGGTGATGAAAGGCGAACGCAAAGGAACACAAAGGAAGACCGAACAAACACTGTCACACTGTCTCGATTGATGGAGAAAAAAAAAAGAGCTACGGAGAATACAGAGAGAGAAAAAAAAAGGAAAGAAAGCAGAAAAAAGAGACGCGAGGGTGCGTGGAAGAAAGAAAAAAAAAAAACAGGAGGAGGATGGAAGAGAAGAGAAAGAAAAGAGCAGAAAGGGATGAGGAGATGCATGGGAAGGAAGACAAGAGAATGATGGGTAAAAAGGAGAAGGAAACCAGGAGGAAAGACTGTGGTGATATGTTGGGAGAGGGGAGGAGGGGGAGGAGGGAGGATGTACTGAGGGGGTGGAGGGAGGGTGATGGAAGAGGGAGAGAGAATGGGGGTTAGAGATTAAGAGGAAGGGGAGAGTATACACGGAATAGAAGGAGACACTGATGAGGAGAAAGGAGAGAGGAGGGAAGGGGAAGATGACAATATGGGGGGAAAAAAAAAGAAAAAAAAACTGCAGAAGATGGAGGAACACGAACAGGAAAAGAAGGGACAGAGATGAAAAATATGAACGTAGAACTAAGAGGACAAGACTGAAGATGGATTCGGGAGAAATACAAAATTAAGAAGACAAAAACACATATACAACTTATCAGTAACTTTCAGGAGGTAAACTACAACATTAAATAGCTATAAATGAATGATGTGCAGGGAGCTAACGGGTGGATAAGTGAAGTAGGTGTAATAAATAAAAGGGCGAGTGACTAGTGGGAGGATGAAACCAGGTGAAGAGGTGAGGGAGGTAATGAAAGAAGCTAAGTGATGTACAGGTGAGAGAGACAGACAGAGAGAGAGAGAGAGAGAGGGGGAGGCAGAATAGCTACATATATTTATCTCATAGCGTTAATGTTTTTTTTTTTAATATTTCTATTCAAGTCTGCCCTCTAATCCTCTAAGCTAACCTAACCTAACCTAACCTAACCTAACCTAACCTGACGTAAACAGTCCTTTGTAATAGCTTCGTGTACCCAGAGCTTCTAGTACGTCTTAGTTTTCTTTCCTTTTCTTTTCTCTTCAAATATCACAAGGCATTAGTTCTTGTAATTTTGACGTAGGTAAAACTAGGTGATAATTAACATGACAGTGACCGACGAAACAAACCCACAATTCAAGTACGTACACACAAACACCTGGTTACACTCTTACACACCTGGACACGCGTGAACAGAAACAAGCACTGTAGGGAAGCTCTATCATCCCTATATTGAGAGTACGAGTGAGCGCGTGTGTGTATCCTCGTCCAGGTATGAGCGTGTCTAATACACCCCACCTGTGCCCTGTATCACCATCCACTCAGCCAAGCCTCCACACCCACCTGGAATTTCAGACGATTCTCAATTGTTTCTCTTCTCCACACCGTCACCCACCAGCCCCTCCCCCTCCAGCCAGGCACTCCCGCACGCTCCCCCATGCTCACCCCGCCCACTCCTGCCCCCGCTAAATGAGGGAGTGGTGCGTCAGGCATGGGAGCCGCAGGACAATGGGTGTATTCAAAAACTCCCCGTACCTATTATTGTAGAATCCTGTATGATTGTGACAGTCGTGATAGAGAGAGAGAGAGAGAGAGAGAGAGAGAGAGAGAGAGAGAGAGAGAGAGAGAGAGAGAGAGAGAGAGAGAGAGAGAGAGAGAGAGAGAGAGTCGGGTATGATGTTAAGCTGTCACTCTCATTACTCACGTCAATATGAACTCAGCACTACTAAGTAAATAAACAAATGAGTCAGTAAATGCGCAGTTTAATAGGAGGGTAACACACAATTCAGAATGTTAAAGGAAGAGATGAGAGTGAAAAAAATGAGGAAATGTGTAAATTATATGATTCAATTTGTCTTAACATTATTTCACCACCACCACCACCACCACTACCACCACCACCACCACCTCCACCATCACCAGGATCTTCACAATCACCACTTCCATCACTATAACTATCACAACCACTACCACCATTACTACCAGCAACCATCACCAAAGGCTCCATCACTCCCTTTCCCACCATCACCTGCACCACATCACCACTACCACGAGCAGCACACACAAACCATACACTAGATATACAGAGCGTAGTACAATAGAAAACTAATTAAAAGAATAACAGTGAATAAAGGAAGAAAAAGTATAGACAGCAAAACAGACAGAAAGACAGACACAGACACACACACGTAAAGTTTTCACCACGGACAAAAAGAGAGAGAGAGAGAGAGAGAGAGAGAGAGAGAGAGAGAGAGAGAGAGAGAGAGAGAGAGAGAGAGAGAGATTTCTGTGAAAAGTTTTATTTTATCAGCTAATTAAGAAATCACTAAAGTGTTATAGTCAAGCTCTCTCTCTCTCTCTCTCTCTCTCTCTCTCTCTCTCTCTCTCTCTCTCTCTCTCTCTCTCTCTCTCTCTCTCTCTCTCTCTCTCTCTGAATGAATGGTTTGTAGTAGTAGTAGTAGTAGTAGTAGTAGTAGTAGTAATAGTAGTTTGATGTTGTTGTTGTTGTTTTTCTTGTTGTTGTTGTTGTTGTTGTTGTTGTTGTTGTCGTCACCATCACCATCATAGGTCTTAAATTGTTATCCCCATTTTTTCTCTCTTTCTCTCTATCCCACTTGCCATCCCTTCACGCTTTCTCCCCACCCCCCTTCATCCCTCTCTCCTTCCTTCCATTCCTCCCTCACTCCATCTCTCCCCACCTCCCTCCCTCCATCTCTCCATCCCTCTCCCGGCTTATCGGATTTTAATTGCTCTGTCTCGACGAACTGAGAGGAGGAGGTGGAGAGGACTGGAGGAGGGAGAGAAAGAGGAGGAGAAGGAGGAGGAGGAGGAGGAGGAGGAGGAGGAGGAGAGATGATGAAAACAAGAGATAGATCTATGAAAAGAATAAAGAAGGAGGATATGAAAAAGAATAAAAAGAGGAGAAAGAAGAAGAAGAAGAAGAAGAAGAAGAAGAAGAAGAAGAAGAAGAAGAAGAAGAAGAAGAAGAAGAGGAGGAGGAGGAGGAGGAGGAGGAGGAGGAGGAGGAGGAAGAAGAAGAAGAAGAAGAAGAAGAAGAAGAAGAAGAAGAAGAAGAAGAAGAAGAAGAAGAAGAAGAAGAAGAAGAAGAAGAAAGAAAGAAAAAGAAGAAGAAGAGTAAGAAGAAGAAGAAGAAGAAGAAGAAGAAGAAGAAGAAGAAGAAGAGGTGCAGCAGCAGGAGCAGTACCAGTAGTCGTAATAGCACCAGCAGCAGCACCAGCAGGATCTTACATCACTACCGCTGGACAGAATATATTTTTAGTGAGTTCCGTCTTTTCTTCTCCCCCTCTCTTTCTTCTTTAAGCCATTCTACTTTGATCCCCTTTCTCCTCGTCGGCGTCCTTCTTTTCCTCCCTTCTTACTCTTCTTCCTCTTTCTCATACTCCATTTTTTTTTTTTTTTTACTCGTCTTCTCTGCCCCATCTATATTAGCTTGTCCTGTTATTCCTTTTACGTCTTCCTTACAATCTTTTCTCCCTCCTGCTCCTCTTCCTTCCCACAATATTCGCCTTTACTTCACTTGTACTATTTTTTTCTTTCAAAATTCTGCTTCTTCTAAGTCTTCTTTACCTTCATTTCCACCTCCCCCCTCCCATTACCGTAAGGGTGTTATGATAATGAATAAACAGTAACAGTAAATAAGTGGCAGGTGTTCTAATGAATCAGATCACTAGCTAAGATCTTTTCATTGCCTCTGGATGAGCTGCCCCCATCACGCCACGGAGCTCCAGTCACGCCACCAGCAGTAGATGACCGCGCCGCAAAGCTCACACCTGTCACTCCTCAAAGCCTCGAGACAATATTCCCGTCCCGTTTTCATTAATCTTTCATCATTACTCTGTCCACCTCTCTAATACAAGAATTAACCAGTGTTCTCAATCTCTCATCACTATTCTGTTCACTTCTCCAATGCAAGAGTTAACCAGTATTCCCAATCTTTCATCAGTATTCTGTCCACCTCTGTAGTACATGAGTTAACCAGTGTTTTCAATCTTTCATCACTCTTCTGTCCACCTCTGTAGTACATGAGTTAACCAGTGTTCTCAATCTTTCATCATTAACCAGCATTGGGTAAGCCTTTTTGTGAACTGTGGAAGCACTTTACAATAAATGAAGAAAATTGCCTCTCTATTGAAACACTCTCAGTCCACGCCTGCTAACTCAGTGGTGTGTGGGCATGAAGCTTAAGAAACTACACCACCATTACCACATTACCATCCGCCTCCTTCTCCTCCTCCCGGTCGTTATCACGGCCATAGTCACTGTTATTGGTGGAGGTTGTTGAGCGGAAAAGTATAATTGCTCCAAATTACGCCAATCAGATGCACAAGAAGCTGTGATGCTTTGTGTTGATTGGCTGACTACGTGACTGAAGGCTGGGCTGTTTGTGAGATAATGACCCGGAGAGAGAGAGAGAGAGAGAGAGAGAGAGAGAGAGAGAGAGAGAGAGAGAGAGAGAGAGAGAGAGAGCACAATCTTTAGTCCCAAAGTCTTAAATGTTAAGCTTACCTCTTTTCTCTCTTTATTTTCCTCGTTCTTGTCCTCCTCGTCATCGTCTTTGTTCTCCTTATCCTCGTCGTCCTCTTCCTTGTCCTCCTCATCCTCATCCTCATTCTCTTCCTCCTCCTTGCCTTACGTGTGAACTGAAAGGGGGGAAAAAAAGATACAGAGTTCATAAGTGTTTTTCATCTTTTTCCTCATCAATAATAATAATAATAATAATAATAATAATAATAATAATAATAATAATAATAATAATAATTCTTTTCTTGTTTTACTTCCTTTACTTGTTTGTGTCCTCTTTCTAATTCCTCAGTAATTGAATTTTTTTCTTTATACTTCCATACGTTCATTATCCACAACTATTTTTTTCTTTCTTTCACCTTCCGAACTTTCTACCTTCCCTCCTTTTTTTTTTCTGTCCTTCCATTCTTTCATCTTCACACATCTCTCTCTCTCTCTCTCTCTCTCTCTCTCTCTCTCTCTCTCTCTCTCTCTCTCTCTCTCTCTCTCTCTCTCTCTCTGCGAAACTAATCTTAAGAAATCTAAGGCTAAAAATCTGTCAAGAAATCCC
Source organism: Scylla paramamosain (assembly GCF_035594125.1). Classification (NCBI taxonomy): domain Eukaryota; kingdom Metazoa; phylum Arthropoda; class Malacostraca; order Decapoda; family Portunidae; genus Scylla; species Scylla paramamosain. Next base: position 5,296,418 of record NC_087156.1, read on the forward strand.
GAAAAATCTGAAGTTGCCTCGCCTCGCCTTGTGGTATGCTGCGGGAAAATCTCGAGTGCCTTCTAGGTCCCTTGTGGCTGTTTTCTGTAACTAGTGTCTTAGAATGCCTTGAAAACTGACCTAACGTTTCAATTCCCCCTCCTCCTCCTCCTCCTCCGCCTCCTCCTCCTCCTCTTTCACTTGATCCTCGTTTTCTTCGTTTCTTTTCTCTCTCTCTCTCTCTCTCTCTCTCTCTCTCTCTCTCTCTCTCTCTCTCTCTCTCTCTCTCTCTCTCTCTCTCTCTCTCTCTTATACCTTCATCCATTTCCGATATCTTGTTCTTTCTGCTTATATTCACTTTCTTTTTATTTTTTTCCTCTTACTTAACAGTCTATCTTCTCCATTTTTCGTTCTCGTTTCCTTTCTTTTCTTCTTTTTTTCTTTTTTTCTTATTTTACCTTCTCTTGTTCTTTCTTCTTATATTTGTTTTTACTTTTCTCCTCTTATTTAACAGTCTACCTTCTCCATTTTGTTTTTATTTCTCTTCTTCCTTTCCTTTTTTCCCTTTTTTTTCCCTGATTAATTTCTGATCTTTTGTTCTTCTCTCTTACTATATTCCTTTTATTATTATTATTATTATTTTTTTTTTTTACTTTAATTAGCAGTTTACCTTCTCTTTCTCTTATTCACTTTCTTTTCCCTTATTTTGATGATGCTGATGATGATGACAGTAGATGCTGATGCAGGCAGGAATGACAATAGTGTTTAACTGTGGGTAGGTCTCCTGGGATTAATGCAAAGAGAAGGGGCGTGTGAAGGAGAAGTGGTACAGAATACATTGCACGAGTGTTGGGCGGATATATGGAACACTGGAGCAGGAGGGAAGAGACTGGATGTAATAGAGATGGGGGTGTCTGAGCAGCCAATATAGAGTAATGGGTACGGGTAGAATAATATGTAGTTTTTTTTTTTTTATGTACATACTTTTATTATACAAACTTTACTACATAAGTCAAATGCGTTTAAAGTTTCAGGATTTTATATTTTTCCCTTTCCGGTATATGATGTGTGAAGATGTATCAAGAATATGTACCTTACGCGTGGTAGTAGTAGTAGTAGTAGTAGTAGTAGTAGTAGTAGTAGTAGTAGTAGTATCATTATTATTATTACTTATTTATTATTGTTATTATTATTGTTATTACTATAGCATGAGAAATGAGGAATAGCGATGGATAGTCGGTGATGAAAAAGTTGACGGAGCAGAGCAGGATGTGTTGCAATACTTGGTGTGGCGCGAGGATTTGCTGCCAGGATGTGTACTCTCTAGCTGCCCTATAACTGCACACTTTCTCAATGCAGCAGTGTTTAATATTTTGACGCAATGCACTTTACATTCATCAGCAGTGAGAGATAAGGAAATATCTACACATTTATACTTCCAGCTTATGTGATCTATCTAGGGTATTTTGACAGAAGAATATAGACACGTAAATCACTGATGGGTAAGTCTCAACTAACCTAACCTAACCTAACCTAACCTAACCTAACCGATTATATTTCAAGTAGTAAACAGCATCAGTCTTCCGGCTCCTCTCCGCTCCCCTCGCCTCAGCGCAAAAAATATATGAATAAATAAATAAAATAAAATAGGTCATTAAATAATTACTTATAGAGAGAAGAAAGGGAAAAAAGCGAAAGTGGTCAGGCAGCAACACTATTAACTCCTTAACCAATAACAAGTACAGGAATATTCTAAAGCTGAAACACGGCGGATAACTAAGAGACGAACGTGTAAGCCCGGTGGCTTCTTGCAGCTTCACTTATTTGCTTACGTTATGTTCTTATAATGTGGAAGTGACAAATACACAAGAGGAAACACTGAACAAGGAACAGGAAACAAGCAGATGAAAGGATCGTCACCACTGTTTAAGCCCATCACAGTTACTTCCTTGTTCCGCCTCTCATGACAGCAACATCTACAACCACACGTCCTCCGCCCTCAGCCTTGCCCCTGCAGCACCCACGGAACACTCACCTCCTTCATGGACACTTCAGGTCTTCCGAAAAGCTTCAGATGTCACTAGCAAAGCAAATAAACACACCCGTCTCATTCTGCCGATGAAGCACGAGATATTTGGTTAACAATGATGACAACAACAACAACAACAATAGCCTTTATTATCAGTCAAGGCACACCAACATCTGTAATAACAAGCTACAGACAAGTGTTTGTTTGGCCTGTGCTCAGAAACGCTCTCTCACCACGACTATTTTCAAAAGGCCACAGTGACGACTAGCCGTGTTCTCTAGATGGTTTCTTCTATTAATCTGTCATTAGAACCATAAAATAAATAAATAAATAAATAATAATAATAACTACGTGTAACTTCAACTAAAGCTTTTTTTGGATGTAGTGGAGATGTAGCGCAGAAATGTTTCAGAATGTGGCCGTGTATGAGAGTAGTAAAAGAAAACGTGAAAGAAAATGGACTGCAGGAATAAACGAGGGGTATTATTACATTTATTACTTAAATACTTAGGAGAAATCTTTGCAGGAAAAATAGACATGGCAGTTCAGAATGGGCACAGCATAAGAAAATAAATATTATAAGTGAAAGGCAAAAGAGAGTGGGGAGGCCCAGTATTAACGTTTCAACTGCGATACTAAACTATTAACAGCACCAGCAGTAATGTATGTAATCTTTATAAGCATCCACAAGAAAAAAAAAATGGATGAAAAGAATAGATTTTGCAATTTCTACCCAGTTTAAAGATCGGGGGGAGGCTGCAGCACAAGTAAAGATGTCCCACAGTGATTAGTAATTAAGAAAAGATGTACCAAGTGGCTGTCAAAGGGTTACGGTTCACTCAAGATGGCACAATATTTGAATCTATGACTAATGAAAAACTGCTTCCACCCAGCCCTGTGGTAGTAGATGTAAAACTTCTGGTTATTCATTTATTTATTTATTGCATGCTTATAATTCAATCACCACAACTGCCACCGTCACCACTTCTGCTACTAACACGAATACTATCATAAAATTCAACCGCATTTTGTACAGCACTATTGAACAACAACAGCAACAACATCTACTACTACTACTACTACTACCATACTACTATCAATATAATTATCATATTCATCACAAAAGTACATCAGAGCATGTCAAGATATACCAGGTATATTAACTACACCACATTAAGGAAAACTATCAGGTTGTGGAGACTTTCACGGCAAGTGGATCTGTGTGGAGCACGCGGGGCCCGGCATGGCCTTCATCATCCACAGAAAACGGACGCACACCATCCATTTTCTCCCGGGTTTTAAGAGAGACTGCTCGAAAACAAGCCACAGAGCTAAGGCAGGGTTTAACGTTATTTACTAGTGCACCTCTCTCTCTCTCTCTCTCTCTCTCTCTCTCTCTCTCTCTCTCTCTCTCTCTCTCTCTCTCTCTCTCTCTCTCTCTCTCTCTCTCTCTCTCTCTCTCTCTCTCTGCCCTCCCCTACTCGCTCCCTTGTCTACCTAATCATCAGAGACAGTATATTTCCCTACACACACACACACACACACACACACACACACACACACACACACACACAC
>NC_087156.1:5307500-5312500 GCF_035594125.1 Scylla paramamosain
CTGTTCCTCCTCCTCCAAACACCTACCCCCCATCCCTTCACCTTCCTCTCTCAGCTCACTACCCACCTTAGCACCCCTCCTCCTCCTCTTCCCCCTCCTCCTCCTCCTCCTCCTCCTCCACCTCCTCCTCCTCCCTTGCCAAGCCTGACTATCAAGACAATATCTAGCCCACTCCAGCCGCCACACTCCTCGTAAAATTAGCGCTCCCCCCTCCGCTTCTCAACTGATTTAATTTCATATCACGAACATTAATCTTAATTGAGAATATTTGGGGAGAGGTGTTGTGCGGGCCCGCCCCAAATTTTGAGGTCCTGGGGAGAGAGAGAGAGAGAGAGAGAGAGAGAGAGAGAGAGAGAGAGAGAGAGAGAGAGAGAGAGAGAGAGAGAGAGAGAGAGAGAGAGAGAGAGAGAGAGAGAGAGAGAGAGAGATTACAATGGATTAAGAGAAAGCTAACAGTAGGGAATGGAAGGATGATATAAAAGTAAGAAAAAAGAAATGTATAAAGGGAATACGAGAGAGAGAGAGAGAGAGAGAGAGAGAGAGAGAGAGAGAGAGAGAGAGAGAGAGAGAGAGAGAGAGAGAGAGAGAGAGAGAGAGAGAGAGAGAGAGAGAGAGAGAGAGAGAGAGAGAGAGAGAGAGAGATTAAGGTAACTGAAAATTTATCAGTCCATGAAAGAAGGAAGAAAGGAAGGAAGGAAGAAAGAAAGAAAGAACGAAACTGAAGAAAAAAAAAGAAAGCAGGAAGGGAGGAATATAAGAAAGAATAAATGAAACCAAAAGAGATAAGAAGAAAATAAATAAAAACGACGATATATATATAAAGGGAATACGTAAAGAGAGAGAGAGAGACAGAGAGAGAGAGAGAGAGAGAGAGAGAGAGAGAGAGAGAGAGAGAGAGAGAGAGAGAGAGAGAGAGAGAGAATATCACCACCACCACCACCACCATCACCACCACCACCACCGCCACCACCACCACCACCACCACCACCACTAGCCCAATGAATCCCTAATAGCACAACCTTTCAATTTCTACTCTGTGAAGTAAACTTTCCGCAGATTTTTGCAACGCGGGAAGGGAGCGAGAGGGGAAAAAGAAAGCTTAGGGAAAAAGAGTATGAACTTTATCATAACCTTTTTAAATCTTATTATTTCTCTCACTGGGGAAAGAGAGAGGGAGAGGTGGTTGTGGTGGAGAGAGGGAGGGAGGGAGGGAGAGTTCTGGGCTATGACAGATCACTGAAGTTAGTGAGAGGAGTGAGAGAGAGAGAGAGGGAGAGGAGGGGAGAGGAGAGGTGTACACTTGCTTAATCCACAATTGATTTCACACCACCCTCTCTCCCTCCCTCCTTCTCTCTCCCTCCCTCTCTCCCTCCCTCTCTACCTCTCTACCTCACTCTCTACCTCTCTACCTTACCTATCCCCTTTCACACCTCCCATCTACCCTCCAATTCTCTCTCTCTCTCTCTCTCTCTCTCTCTCTCTCTCTCTCTCTCTCTCTCTCTCTCTCTCTCTCTCTCTCTCTCTCTCTCTCTCTCTCTCTCTCTCCAGCACACTCATAAATCTCTCTATTTATTTCCAATCCATTACTTTCCTTACTCTTACTCCCTCCCCACCTTGTTTCCCCTCCCTCCTTCTCTCCCTCCCTCCCTCCCTCCCTCCCTCCCTCCCTCCTTCTCTCCTTCCTCTTCTCCCTCGGGCAAGAATTTAGAAGTGAGAGTAAAAGAATCAAATCCTGTTGTATTCTTCCATGTACTTTTGTGAATTTTGTTTTGTATATTTTTATTCGTTTAAATTAACTTTTTTTTTTACTTATTTTACTATTGGTTCATTATTTTCACTGTGTCATTTCAATTCATCTTCTTAAATTTTACGGTTTCTTTTCATGTATTTAATGTATTACCCAGCTCTCGTATTTCTCTCTCTCTCTCTCTCTCTCTCTCTCTCTCTCTCTCTCTCTCTCTCTCTCTCTCTCTCTCTCTCTCTCTCTCTCTCTCTCTCTCTCTCTCTCTCTGACATTGTTAAAATATTTTCGTTTTCATTCCAGATTTTTTTGTTTTATTTTCTTCTTTTTCTTTGTAATTTAAGCTTTCTTCATTTTTTCGGTCCTTTTTTATATTTTTTTGTTTCTTTTACTGGTCTTCCCTTTGCTTAGCTTTCCATTTTAGTGTAGCTATTTATATTTATTTATTTGATTTTTTTCCGTTCATGTTTTTTTTATTTTTATTTATTTATTTATTTATTTTATTTTATTTATTTATTTTTGTGTGTACCAGTAGGTTGAAACACGAGGCAGCACGTTTATTTTATTATCTATTTCTTTGAGGTAGTAGCTTTAATTCCATATCTTTAATTTTGGCTGTACCCTTTGAGTGTGTATTGTCTTGGCGCCTCTATTCCAGGATCTTTAATCTTGATCTTAACCTTTCATTATATATTTTTCTTAGGTTAGCACATCAATTTCATGGCTTTTTTTCATCTTAACTTTCTTTCAAAACGTTAACTTTTACGAAATAACTGCGAGCCAAGTCGTCATGATTTAATGTGTCTGTGGATATATTTTTACCAAATAAACCATGAACTATTATTGTCATTATTATTATTATTATTATTATTATTATTATTATTATTATTATTATTATCATTATCAAGTAAAGAAATAGCGAGAGAAAACAAGAAATTAGAAGGCGAGAAAGAGAGAAGAATGAATAAGGGGAACGAAAAAGGAAAATGATAGAAGGAAATAAGAAAAAAAAGAAGAGAGTAATGACCTGGAAAAAGAGAAAAGGAAATGAGGAGGAGAATAGAGTGAAGAGAGGTAAAGGAAAGACAAGGAGGAGGTGGGGATGAAAGGGAGGGAAAAAGGAAGAAAGAAGGGAACAAGAATAAGATAAAAAGATGAAGAAAAGGAGAGAAAGAGGAGGAAGAAGCATTGAGGAATAAATGAAGGGCAAAGTTGAGTGGGAGGAGTAAAGGAAGAGAGGAGTGAAGATGGAAAAGAAAGGGAAGAAAAGAAGGATGGTAAGAAGAAAGAAAGGAAGAGGGAAAGAGGAAAGAGCAAAGAGGGATTGATAAAAGACTGAGTTAAGGGGAAGACGGAAGCGAAGAAAGGAGAAAAGGAAGGAAGGAAGGAAGAGGCAAAGGATGGGAGGAATATGGAAGGAAGGAGACAGAGAGAGGAGAGAGTTGAGAAGGATATAGAAGAAAGGAAGAAGAGTGAAGAGAGAGAGATGAAAGACAGACTTGAGAAGGGGGAGGTGGAAGGAGAGACAAGAAAGATAGATGAAGAGAGGGAAGAAGGGAAGAATAAGACAACGTGAAGGAGAGGGGAAAGAGAGACAGTTGGATGACAGGAGAGAATGGGAAATGAAAGAAGGGAAATAAGGAGATAAAAGAGAGTGGAGAGGAACACATACTAGGCAAATTTGAAAGGAAGATGGAAGGAAGGAGAATGTAAAGGAAGGAGGGAAGGAGGAAGGGAAGAGGAGATGAGAGGTCCTTCTTGTCACCTGTGTGTGTGTGTGTGTGTGTGTGTGTGTGTGTGTGTGTGTGTGTGTGTGTGTGTGTGTGTGTGTGTGTGTTGACCATGACACCAGCCACTCAATTCTCACCTGTATGGCTCTCTCTCTCTCTCTCTCTCTCTCTCTCTCTCTCTCTCTCTCTCTCTCTCTCTCTCTCTCTCTCTCTCTCTCTCTCTCTCTCTCTTTCCATCTCTCCTTCCTCATTCTCCATCTCGCTCTTTCTTTCCCCCAGTTTCTTCCTCTAGGGCGCCCTTCTCTCCCCTCTCCTTCCCTCCCTCTCCTCTCCCCTCCCCCTATGCCCTCTGCACGCGCCCACCATTCCCTCCTAACTTTTGCAGTGTGAGAGTAAATTGCTTAAGTACATCGCTTCCTTAATACACGTTATGCTGCTGGAAGGAACGTGTGTGTGTGTGTGTGTGTGTGTGTGTGTGTGTGTGTGTGTGTGTGTGTGTGTGTGTGTGGGAATGAGACGGGTAAAGTCCTCAAAATGTAAGAAATAGGGAGGGCTTCATGGCAAGACGCGTTCCCCCCTCCCCCCACCACTCCTGCATGAGGCTCCCACCGTCCCACCGTGGCTGAGTTTACCTGAAAAGAAACGGGGAGAAAGAAAACTATTAGTGGTATGCTTGAGTTTTTTTTTTCGTATTTATTTTTTCTTTTAACCCGTGAATCAATTGTCGTGGGGAGCAAATTACGTAGTTAACCTAAAGGCACATATTTTTTTTTTTTTTTACAGGAAGAATAAAAAACTAATAATAATAACATATCCCTTTACTTATTTATTTATCTTATTATTTGCCTTTTTTATTGCAACGTACCGAGTGAGATAGATAATACATGAATAACAGCAATCACAAAGGAACGCAAAGGAACACAAAGAAAAAGACAAACAGTACAAGACGTGTTGACCCTAATGAGGTTGTTTCTTATAAGCTACTGTAGTTGATGTAATGCAAAGTTGTTTTAGTTATTCGTAGTAATAATAACAAGAGTATTAACAATTAGACTTCCCATTTTCAGAAATTTTGAGTTATAATAAGGTCAGAATTTATGTGAATACCTTAACTTTCCTCTTCTTTGTTATTATCCTGTTTGCTCCTCCTCTTCTTCCTCCTCCTCCTCCTTTTCCTCCTCCTCCTTCTCGTCCTCCACCTCTTTCTCCTCCTCCTTATATGCTAAGTACCTCTTTTCCTCTCGTTTTTAATTAATACTTACCTATTCACCCCTCCTCCTCCTCCTCTCTTCCTCCTCCTCCTCCTTCTCCTCCTCCTCCTCCTCTTCGTCCTCCTCCTCCTCCTCCTCCAGCTCCTTCTTCTCGCTACTTCCCGGAATAAATCCATTCTTCTCCGAGGTATTTATGACCAGAACAAGACTAGATAGCACATGACCAACATGGCGGTGACGTGGCTTCATAGCGGACAAATACTGCCAGTCTATTTCTCTTTTCTATTATTTACTCAAAACATTCTTACCTTTTTTTTT
>NC_087156.1:5322500-5325000 GCF_035594125.1 Scylla paramamosain
ATAATTGGTATGAGGATGTCTACTGCTACATGAGAATAATATTTAGTATTGCATGTCCTTATCGTCTTTATCTTAATACCCGTAACTTACTGAATATTGTCACTGATACCACCACCACCACCACCACCACCACCACCACCACTACCACCACCACCACTACCACCAACCTCAATACTCACATCATTTATTATCATTTACCAAAATCGCAGAACAAAACCTGGCCTTGATCCCTCAATAGACGAGAGAGAGAGAGAGAGACAGAGAGAGAGAGAGAGAGAGAGAGAGAGAGAGAGAGAGAGAGAGAGAGAGAGAGAGAGAGAGAGAGAGAGAGAGAGAGAGAGAGAGAGAGAGAGAGAGAGAGAGAGAGAGAGAGAGAGAGAGAGAGAGAGAGAGAATAATAGAGCACACACACGCACACACACACACACACACACACACACACACACACACACACACACACACACACACACACACACACACACACACACACACACACACACACACACAGATTAGTCTTACCGTTAGGATTAATGTTAAGTTTTTCCCCATCCCCTATGTACATTTTCAGTTTGTCAACTGCCTAAATAATAAACCGTTTATTATTATTATTATTTATTATTATTACAAACACACACACACACAAATACAGTACGCACCCAAAATAAACCGGCGTACCTAACTCTTCTTTTCCCGCTCCAAAATCTTAGCACTCATTTCCACCTAATTACTCCTCACCACTGACTCGCCTTTCCTCCCCACTACCTTCGGGACTTGGGAGTGATTCTGACGAGTCTCACAGCTTTACCTGGTCTCGTGGATCCTGGCGGGAGTGACTGGACTAAAAAGTGAGGCGTGACTGGACCAGGAGACAGAGGATTAAAGCAACGGCGGAGACTGATGGAAAAACGAGGTGATTTTCTTTCATCATCCCGTGAGGAGTTTGGGACAAGATGTTACCTTGGTGAGAGAGAGAGAGAGAGAGAGAGAGAGAGAGAGAGAGAGAGAGAGAGAGAGAGAGAGAGAGAGAGAGAGAGAGAGAGAGAGAGAGAGAGAGAGAGAGAGAGAGAGAGAGAGAGAGAGAGAGAGAGAGAGAGAGAGGAGAAAGGGGAAAGGAAAAAAAAGATGAGGAGGAAGAAAAGTCTTTTTTTGTACATAAGTGTGTGAGTGAATGATATAAAGATTAGAATGTTGGTGTGTGTGTGTGTGTGTGTGTGTGTGTGTGTGTGTGTGTGTGTGTGTGTGTGTGTGTGTGTGTGTGTGTGTGTGTGTGTGTGTGTGTGTGTGTGTGTGTGTGTGTGTGTGTGTGTGTGTGTGTGTGTGTGTGTGTGTGTGTGTGTGTGTGTGTGTGTGTGTGTGTGTGTGTGTGTGTGTGTGTGTGTGTGTATCGATCAATCTACTTAACATTTTTATATGGAATTTTAAAATCACCTCATTAAAATCATCCCTCCCTCCCTCCCTTCCCTCCTTTCCTCCCTCCCTCCCTTCCTTCCCTCTCTCCCTCCCTATCCTTCCTTCCACCTTCCTTACCTTCACTTTTTTAACGTTTTTTTCTCTTTTTTTCTCTTCCTGCCTCCTTCGTTCCCTGTCACCCTTATCCCTTCTCTTCCTTCTTATCCTCATCTCTCTCCCTCTCTTTCTCTCCCTCCCTTCCTTCTTAGATCATTTTTTCTTGTTTTCTCTCCTCTCTCATACCTTCTTTGGCATCATTTGCTTACATTCTCTTCATTCCGTCTTTCATCTGCTTTTCTTCCTTCCTTCTTCACCTAATCTTATTTTCCTTTATTTTTGTCTTGTTTATATCCTTCTCTCATTATTTTATTTTTTTTTCCGCCCTATCTTTTTTTTTCTTTTTAACTCTTTCCTGATATATTTCCTCCCACCTTCTCTCTTTATTTTCCTCCCTCATTTCTTTATCATGCCAGTCTTACAATTCATTTCCTTACCATTTACTTCACCTTTCCTTCCGTCTTTCCTTACACATTCCTTTCTTTTCTCCCTTTTTTCTATTTCTCATTCTTTTTTTTTTTATTTTTATCAGTTTCTCATACCATGTACTCTGTCCTTTCCTTCCTCTTAACTCTTTTTTTTTCCTGCCTTCCTTCCCTCTGTATTAACATCCTTCCTTCCTTCCCTCTTTCCTTTCCCTCTTTTCTTCTATCCCTTGTCATCCCTCCCTTCCTTTCTTCCCTCTTCCCTTTCCACCCCTCTCCCCTCCCTCAAATACGACATAAAAGAAGGACCTACATCCTATATAGTTCCCCTTATTTCCTTACTCGATCCTCTGTTGGATTAAGTAAGCCAATCATGAACGCCTCCACTCGTGTGTGTGTGTGTGTGTGTGTGTGTGTGTGTGTGTGTGTGTGTGTGTGTGTGTGTGTGTGTGTGTGTGTGTGTGTGTGTGTGTGTGTGTGTGTGTGTGTGTATGTGTATGTGTGTGTGTGTAGCTGGTTGGCGGGCTGACTGTCTACCTACCTTTAAGTCTGTATCTAAGTCTATCTAA
>NC_087156.1:5330000-5337500 GCF_035594125.1 Scylla paramamosain
AGGCTATATGCACCAAATTGGAGGAAAAAAGAAAGGAAGAAATACTTTAGAAATTACGAGGACTGGCGGGAAGGAAGGTGGATGGATGAGAAGAAAGAAAAAAAGGAGGAGGAGTGAAGTGGAGGAGGAGGAGGAGGAGGAGGAGGAGGGAGGGAGGGAGGGAATGTAGGGGGAAGCCATCGCGGAAATACCAAGGAGGAGAGAGTCACTGGCTTCATTCTCCGTCGCGGTATTGAAATGTTTTGTTCGTGGCGTTAAGTAGAATGCAACAGTTCATCTCTCCCTCTGTTTGTTACTGTGTTGAATTCTCCGCTTATGTATTTCACTCTCCCGCAGACAGGCAAGCAGACGGACAGCCACTCAGACAGACAGACAGAAAGCGAGGTAATTAACAAGACAGCCAGACAGACAAACAGACAAGTAAACAGTAAAAAAAAAAAAACATACAGCTGGAGATCTAACCAAACAGACAGCTAGTCATCCAGAAACAGACGGACAGATAAACAGACAGAGAAGAAGACAGATAGACAAAAAAAGACAGATACAGACAGACAGTCAACCAGGCAAACACAAAAAAACAAACAAGCAGGCAGTCAGACAGCCAGACAGACAGACAGCCAAGGAAATAGTTATTCATCTAGTCACGCAGGCCGACAGACAGACAAGCAGACAGACAGACAGACAGACAGACGAACAGACAGACACATTGACAGACAGACAGACAAACAAATAGACAGACAGACAGACAGACAGACGGACACACAGACAGACTGGCAAGCAAACAGGCATGCAGACAGGCAGGCAAACAGACAGACAGACAGACAAACAGACTTTTAGACAGACAAGCAGACATAAAAACAGAAAGACAAACGGGGAAGCAGACACAAAAGCAAACAAACAAACAGACAGACAGAAAGACCGACAAGCAACCCGTCAGACAGACAGACAGACAGACAGACAGACAGACAGACAGACATAAAGAGATTAAACCTATTGAGATGATGAAAAGTCAAAGTACTATACGTAAGAAAGAATCTATTCTCTTAAACCCGAGCAAGAAGGAGGAGGAGGGGAGGAGGAGGAGGAGGAGAAGGAAGAGGAGGAGGAGGAGGAGGAGGAGGAGGAGGGCAAGGGTACGTTCACAGTATGTCTGGTATGTAGTATTGTTAACACTCTTGTCTCCCATGCCAACACGCACACACACACACACACACACACACACACACACACACACACACACACACACACGAGGCAAATAATACAGAGAGGTGAGTGCATGATGAGGAATAATGAGACAGGAATTACCGTCATCCATACATAATTCGGAACGGGCAGTGTATAGGCAGTGTGTATGGCCCCGACTGGCTGGGAGAGGAGAACCGCTGGGGACGGGAACACTCCGAAGTAAAGGTTGTAAAGTGATGTATCCGCTCATTTATTTATTTATTTATTCACTACGACTCTCTCATTATTTACTCCTCATCCATGACTCATTTATTCATCATTAATTCATTATCGATCATTCATCACTTATTCATCACTTTCTAGGCCTGTGATGTATCCCTACTACTGACTTATTTATTCAGTGATGTGATTATTTATTCATCTTTATTCACTTATCCGTCCCATTAATCGCTCACTCTTTCATTGTCCCTGTCATTGTCGGAGTTTCTCAGTTATCCGCATCCGAAAAAAAAAAGAAAATAGATAATGTAAATAAGTAGGAAGATAGATTAAAAAGAAAAAAAAAGAATCAGCAATATTAGATAAAAAAAGAAAAGATACTCCGACAGATATGGAGATAGATAAACAGATAGACACACAGACACACACACACACACACACACACACACACACACACACACACACACACACACACACACACATATACATACATACATACATACATTCAGACATTATAGGCATACATACATAAAGATAGATAAATAGATGAAAATAAATAAATAAAAGTATGGAAGAAAAATATATATATAAATCCAGTCATATATATACATAAATTCATAAAGACAGATCCATACATACTTAAATGCATAAATACTTGTAGATAGGTAGATATATAAATGGAAGAAAAAAATAGATTAATAAAGAAGAGAGACAAAAAAGAAAAAAAGAAGAAAGATGTATAGATAGACTGACCGATAGATACATACAGATACATACATACATACATACATACATACATACATACATGCATAGACAGACAGACAGATAGACGGACAAACACATTCATACATACACATACATCCATACATAGATACACACACACACACACACACCTACATACATACATACATACATACATACATAAATACATACATAAATTGATACTACTTAAATAAATACATGAATAATTTTGAAGAAGTGTAGACAGAGGAGATACACTGACATATCTATAACACCTACAGGCATAACGAACCAAGATATCAAGAGGTGCCAGAACAGTTGCTAGTTTGACACCACGCCCCTCCTCAGAGTGAATAGGAAGGAGGAGGACAGAAGGGCTGGAAACAACACTCCGGTTCTTTGGTTCTTTCGTACTTCCCATTGAATATAAAAAAGACTAACAGATAACTCACCAAAAATTGTCTTTTTTTCTACTATCATTACTGCTTTCCTCTTTTAATTTCACTTATTTATTTATTTATTACGTTTTTTTTTAATACAATTTGTTTCTCTTTTTCGTATTTTCCCCTTCGATTTTTTGTCTTGTATCATCAAATCACCAACTCACTTTTCGCAAACACTTTTCAACTCATTTCCCTTAATATATGACAGATGAATAGCCACACCATTAAATTGATCTATCTCTTTTTTGCCCCCCTCTGGCAGCCTTTATGACAACCCTCATTATTATCATCACCACTAACCCTCCATCCAGCCATCACCATCACCATCACCATCACCATCAACAACTGCACAGCCACACGCCCACACAAACCTTAACTGTAGCTACTGTTGCACTTACTCACGCTTCATCAGTAGCAGTAGTAGTAGTAGTAGTAGTAGTAGTAGTAGTAGTAGTAGTTGTAGTAAATGCAGTAAAAGTTGTAAAAGAAGTATTGTAGTATTAGCAGTACTACTAATACCAATAACAGCAGCAGCAGCAGCAGCAACAGCAGTAGTAGCAGCAGCAGCAGCAACAGCAGCAGCAGTAGCAGCAGTAGCAGCAGCAGCAGCAGGAGCAGCAGCAGCAACAGCAGTAGTAGTAGTAGTAGTAGTAGTAGTAGTAGTAGTAGTAATAGTAGTAGTAGTAGTAGTAGTAGTAGTAGTAGTAGTAGTAGTAGTAGTAGTAGTAGTAGTAGTAGTAGTAGTAGTAGTAGTAACTATGCGTACAATATAAAAAGACGATAAGAACAATGATGATAATGATGATGATGATGATGATGATGATGATAATGAAATTATGTGTACAGTGACAGTAGTGGTGGCTCTTGTGGTGATGATGGTGTTAAAAATGTGAAGAACCATTTAACTCAAGTAGAAGTGGCGGAAATAGATAGTAGTAGTGGTGGTGATGATTGTGGTGGTGATGGTGGTGGCTGTGGAGGGGAACGACAATAACGGCAATAACGATGGTGATGATAGTGGTGGTGGGAAAGGCAGTAGCATTAATGGTGGTGGTGATGATGAAGATGATGGTGCTACCAACAAAAATGGTGGTGAGGGCAACAGTGGCAGTGAAGAAAACGATGGTGTGATGATGATGATGCTAGTAGTGGCAGTAGTACTAGTAGTAGTAGTACCAGTAGTAGTAGTAGTAGTAGTAGTAGTAGTAGTAGTAGTAGTAGTAGTAGTAGTAATATTGTAATATCCGTGGTACCGCTTTAATTTGTGAAACTGGTAGTATTAAGACAACGCCTTTAAGAGTGAGATGGTGGTGGTAGTAGTAGTAGTAGTAGTAGTAGTAGTAGTAGTAGTAGTAGTTATATTAGAAGTAGTAGTAGCAATAGTAGTAGTATTAGTAGTAGTAGCAGTAGTAGTAGTAGTAGTAGTAGTAGTAGCAGTAGCAGTAGCAGCAGCAGCAGCAGCAACAGTAGTAGTAGTAGTAGTAGCAGCGGTGGTAGTGGTAGAGGACGGGTGATGAATGGTAGTACAGTAAATGGTAGCATGCAGTGTTGTGGTAGTGACAGAGGTGATGAAAGTAGAGGAGGTTAGTAGCATTAGTAGTTCGGAACGAGGCAGAGATGATAGAGGATAGTAATAGTAGTAGTAGTAGTAGTAGTAGTAGTAGTAGTAGTAGTAGTAGTATCAAGAGTAGCAGCAGCAGCAGTAGTGGGTATAGCAATGACTAGTGGGATGGGAAGTTTGATAATACTACAGCTCACCCCCTGCTATAAGTCCCTCTGCCCTCCCAGCAAACACAGACACAGCCTCCCGCCGCCCCTCCAGCTACAAAGACCCACGGTGACTCGGGATTAATATCTGAAGGAGGAGGCGGGGGCTCTCTTTCCCCAGCAGCCCAGAGGGAAACTGAGGCAGACTGGCGTTGGTGGAAGCCGAGGTGGAAATGGTGGTGGTGGTGGTGGTTTTCTGGGGACTGGTGAGGGAGAGTAGAGGACGGTGGTTGTGTGTGTGTGTGTGTGTGTGTGTGTGTGTGTGTGTGTGTGTGTGTGTGTGTTTCTTTGTTTGTCTTTCTGTGTGTGTGTGTGTGTGTGTGTGTGTGTGTGTGTGTGTGTGTGTGTGTGTGTGTGTGTGTGTGTGTGTGTGTGTGTGTGTGTGCTACTACTCTCACTTGTTGAGCGTTTTCTATCTTTATTTTTTATTTTTATTTCTTTCTCACTTTTATCCCTTGCATTTTCCCCGTCTGTTATTTATTTATCAATTCGTGTATCTATTTTGGCCACGGCTTTGGGGAGTGTTGGGAAGGAAGGCAGAGCGTCCAGCGTACAGTACTTGAGGACACCACAGGTAACTCCCCGCCTCCCGCCTCCCCTGCTTCGAATCGTCACCAGGTATAATATCTAAACTTCTAAATGTCCGGGTCTGTGGGAGTGTACAGTTTACGAGATCATTAAAATGTTATATGAAGATAACGCTTTACCTCTCCACCTCTCGCGCGAGTATCGATTCAAACGTGGCGCTGCTGCTTCGCTCCGCCCCCGTGGCCACGCCTGCCCCGACGCTCATTGGCTCTCGCACCCAATAATTATTTATTTTATGGGTTGTCGGAAAATTCTGGCGGACAATGTTTCTTCTTTTCCACAAGTCTTTTTGTACTGCTGTCTATTTTTCCTTCAAGCTTCCGTCACGCCCGTCATCTAGGAGTGCTCTAGGCGGGTCACAGAGACCGCAGCCACGGCCTTGTAGCTTCTTCAAACATGGCACTCCTAAATGCTACCACTCGCCATCTTCCCTCCCATGGGGTGTGTCTCCCGCCAACTCGGTCGCCGTTCAGTGGCAGACGACACTCGGCAGCGTTAGCATTTAGGGAGGCGGCCCATACTCACGTATATCAGTCGGACCTTTAGTTAAACCCTGAACAAAGCGTGTGGCTCCCGCCTCCCGCTCGCTACGGTGCCGGAAATTCCAGCCGAGAAGGACCGGACACCAAGATGGCTCGGATATTCTCGGATGGCGGGGCGATAGCAGACGACGCGCTTAGAGCCATCTTTGACGGAGGTGGCGGCAGTCGGGAGGGTGGCGCGGCGGGGCCAGCGTGGGCGGCGAGTGAGTCCCGGCGTGCCCCTCCTGCAGCACACACGCTCCTCCCGCCGCTCCTCTGGTCCCTGCCTGCCTTCCACATAGCCGCCGTCACACAACAGTGTCTTTGCTGTGCCAGTGCTGACTTGTCCCGTCTCCAAAAAGTGGCACTGAGAGCCAAAGACTCGACCTGGCAGCCGCGCCTCTCTGGGTGAGTAGCCTAACCAGATGGTGGCCCCTCACTCCTCCCTGCCACACATCCTGCTCGCTGCGGCGCCCTCCACTCTGCCAGGTGCCTAGAGTGCCAAGCCTGCTCCGAGTGTACCTTCAACTTTCCCCTCTGACGGCTGGTGGAGCGGAGGGGAGCAGCCAACCAATTCGTGGGTCCTCTCCTGGCCCGGCCCTCCCCCTGCTCCGTCCTCCCTCCCTCCCGCCCATACAACACCAGACATGTCTCCCACGCCTCACTCCGCCTCCACCAACATTACCGCCGCCCACTCCTCCTTCACCACCTTCAGCACCACTATCACCACATTCTCCACACTCCCTCCTCGACAGAGTCATGTACGGATGGCTCGCCGAAATTCCCCAATATCAGAGGCGCCATCTTTTACCCAGGCCATTGTGGTCGAACGCGTCACGTTCACCAGACAAGCGTCACAATGTCGGCCACCATCATCACCACCACTTGTGTTACCACCACCAACACAACCTGCATGTCTCCCACACTCACTCCACACCTCCACTACTCGAACATACTCCACCTCCACCACCTTCCCGGAACTACTTTTGCTGTTACTTCAAGCACCACCACCACCACCACCACTACTACTACTACTACTACTACTACTACTACTACTACTACTACTACTACTACTACATCTCCAACTACGACTTCTACTTAACATACGTAGCATTGCAACCACCAACTTCACGCCTCTCTCTCTCTCTCTCTCTCTCTCTCTCTCTCTCTCTCTCTCTCTCTCTCTCTCTCTCTCTCTCTCTCTCTCTCTCTCTCTCTCTCTCTTCCTCGAAACAAGCACACACCCACATACACGCAGTTGTGAAGGACACCATTAACACACACACACACACACAGACACACAGACACACACAGGGAGTGGAAAGAGTGGACCACGTAACACACTCCACTCTGAAGCCTGGAAATACCTCACTCCTCTCCACCTCACGCTTGAGCGGCACACTTATCCTGCTGCCACGGCCCATCCTTTACTTACTACCACTACCACTCCTCCTCCTCCTCCTCCTCCTCCTCCTCCTCCTCCTCCTCCTCCTCCTCCTCCTCCTCCTCCTCCTCCCTCTCCTTATCCATTTTCTGTTCCCTCCATTTTGTGAGCGGCGTGAGATGGTGGTGGTGGTGGTGGTGGTGATTGCGAGTGTGGTTGACAGGAGAAGGAAGGGGAGGGAGTGGTAGAGGTAGTGATGGTGGTGGTGGTGGAGTCGTCCCATCTGGCATGCCAAGATATCGCTCCCTACCCTCCCTCTCACTCCCCGCCTCTCACTCCCCTCACTCTCACTCCCCTCCTTCCCACCACCGCCACGAACTCACCTCTCCCCTCCTCCCTCCCTCCTCGTTTCCTCTCACCCGTGGACACAGACAGACAGACAGACAGACGGACACAGCAAAGTGCCACGTGACATCTTTCCTTAATTAGGTGCCACGTCGTCTGTTGTAAATCATAACATTCATGTGGAGGGAATTTGAGGTGTGGTAGCGGCGGGGGGAGGGAGTGAGTGGGTCTTGTCTTGCCTTCCGCCGCCAAACACTGCCTGGGATTTTCCGTAAACACACGAATGCTAACCTTCCACTTTTTTCTC
>NC_087156.1:5340000-5345000 GCF_035594125.1 Scylla paramamosain
CACACACACACACACACACACACACACACACACACACACACACACACACACACACACACTCCGTTTCCTCTGGTAATGCATGCCTCTAGATCTCTTCCTATATTTGGAATGTGTGTGTGTGTGTGTGTGTGTGTGTGTGTGTGTGTGTGTGTGTGTGTGTGTGTGTGTGTGTGTGTGTGTGATAGTCCTAGTAATAATGTTAGTTGCAATAGTAATTACAAGTTTCAATTAGTTAACCCGCTTCCAACCAACAGTATCAAATTAAAATCTCAACTTGTAATACTTAGATGCTTAATATTGCTGTAAACGCTCAACTTATTCCCGTCTCAGGAATTGGGGCGGAAGGTTATGAAAGTTAGTACATCCCCAATAGACAGGAGCACGGGAAACAGCCAGTAATACGACAGTGAACACATTACGAGGCATCGGCGTGAGGGGAAGCCAAGATAATGACTCTGAGCAGGATTAAGATTTTTTACGCTTGTTTATTTTTGATAAGGAAACGAGTATGAATTAGTTTCTTGGCTGAATAATGAATGGGGATAAAACTCTCTCTCTCTCTCTCTCTCTCTCTCTCTCTCTCTCTCTCTCTCTCTCTCTCTCTCTCTCTCTCTCTCTCTCTCTCTCTCTCTCTCTCTCTCTCTCTCTCTCTGTGTGTGTGTTGTCAGAAATCCTATTGTTCTTATATTGTTATGTCAGAATGTTTTGATGCTCGCAGCACAGACTAGTTCTCTCGCTCATAAAGGTACAGCAGTTAGGCAGAATTTACATTGGTATTCATCTTTATCATGAAAAATAAAACTAGCTTACACTTTCGAGTAACATGGGTGGTATGACTTTCTCATTATCTTTATTATTATTTTAAGTGCACATTCTGCGTTGTATTAGAAAGTGATAAAAGATAAGAAGAGAAATGGTGAAAGAAGGGCTTATGTTATGTATGCAGCTAGTCAACACGAGTGGAGGAGGCTAAGAGTGGACTTAGTTTTATATATATTATAGAAATTGCTACTGGACCAACAGATAAATGCAAGGGCTAGTGGAAGTGAAACAGAACAGGAACAGAGAGAGAGAGAGAGAGAGAGAGAGAGAGAGAGAGAGAGAGAGAGACGGGGACCACGTGTGTCAGCCAGCCAGCGGTAGGTAAGCAGGAGACGGCTGAGGCAGTAGACACATATACACAGACACACACACACCTGCTATCTTATCAAGTGGCTGGCTCCTCTCTCCCCCTCCCTACCTCCACTTCCCTCTCCCCCAACACCTGTATCCTGTCTCGAGATACCTGTACTACCAATACCTCTGCCTCCACACCTACTCCCCCTCCCGACCTCTCTCCCCCTCCCTAGGCTCTTATCCACCGCCTCGTGATCATTGCTCTAGTTTCACCATCTCCCTCATGCTCCTTACCGTGCTACCCAGACGCAACCCAAGGCTCCCCCAGTTCGCTATGCCCTCTCAGTCTGCCCAAGGATCAGTGGCGAGGGTGAGGGTGAGGTGAAGGTGAAGGAGGAGGGATGTGAGGGGGCAGGACAGTAAGGGGGAGATGCGGGTACTGAGTGAAGCTGTGAACGAGAGTAAGAGTTGGAAGTGAGGGATGCTACGCTCTCTCTCTCTCTCTCTCTCTCTCTCTCTCTCTCTCTCTCTCTCTCTCTCTCTCTCTCTCTCTCTCTCTCTCTCTCTCTCTCTCTCTCTCTCTCTCTCTCTCTCTCTCTCCCCCCCCTCGCTCCCCTCGTGCCCACCTTCTATCCCTTACTTAGCCTTATTCTATACAGCCCGGATGCCCTCACTCACCAACCCCTAACTAAGCCTTGAGTGGCACGGATGGCTGCTGCCTCCTCCTCCTCCTCGACCCTCCCCATGTCTCTGTCTCTCTCTCCACTCCACTCCATCCCAAGAACACTAAGAAGGAAAGGGAAAAAACGCACAAACATAACGTTTTCTACGAATCTCGGTACAGTCTCTCTCTCTCTCTCTCTCTCTCTCTCTCTCTCTCTCTCTCTCTCTCTCTCTCTCTCTCTCTCTCTCTCTCTCAAGTTAAAAATGATGCAACACATCCCTGCCTCCTCCTCCTCCTGCTCTTCATACGACCTTCCGGCTTGCCCTCCTCTTCCTTCCCCCACCTCCTTACATGCTAGCACAGTCCCTCCTCCCCCTCCTCCTCCTCCCCCCGTGGTGCACCCGTCGCTGGTGGTCAGAGAGGATTCTTAACCACGCCAGGAATCCCGAGTAATAATCCGTAATGCTTCCAGACTACACTTAGGGGACACTACAGCACACACTGGCAGTTTAATAAGATGTTTTCACGAGTTATCGCTGATCTTTGGCTTGCCTCGTTCATTCTCTCTCTCTCTCTCTCTCTCTCTCTCTCTCTCTCTCTCTCTCTCTCTCTCTCTCTCTCTCTCTCTCTCTCTCTCTCTCTCTCTCGTTTTCTCTTATTCGTGGGAATTTTTTACTCTCGCCCGATTTCTCTCCTCAATTCTTTACTCTCTCCGCCCTTTGCCTCTCGTGTCTGTCTGTCTGTTTGTCTCTGTCTGTTTGTGTCTGTCTGTCCGTCCGTCCGTCCGTCCATCTATATGTTTGTCTTTTTTTGGTGTCTGTATATGCCAAGGCTTAATTCTTCCTCGTCTACACACAGACATACTGGGTGGATACCAAGAAACTCTCTCTCTCTCTCTCTCTCTCTCTCTCTCTCTCTCTCTCTCTCTCTCTCTCTCTCTCTCTCTCTCTCTCTCTCTCTCTCTCTCACACATAAATGAAAACTTTAAACTTTCACCATCCGCTGAAGCCTACTACACATCCTCCTCCTCCTCCTCCTCCTCCTCCTCCTCCTCCTCCTCCTCCTCCTCCTCCTCCTCCTCCTCCTCCTCCTCCTCCTTTACCACCCCCTCATCCTCTACCACCACCTCCACTGTCTCCTCCTCTGCTCCTCTGCTATATAAACATCTAATCCTTCCTCCACCATCTTCCCCCAACCCTCCCCTACCCGCTCCCTCTCCCTACCACAATAAGACCCACACATGTATCTCAGGTGAATGGCCGCCAGGGGGAGGCTGTGGGGGGGGGATGGGTATTGGATAGCCATTGGGGGGCAGAATTATTGGCGTCTTCGGATGTGTCTCCCCAGCAAGAGTCGGGCAGCACCAGCAACGCCTTCACCTAACGTGTTGTGCTGGTCTTGCTTGAGGTGACGGGCAGCGGAGGGGGAAGAAGCAGGGAAGCAAAGAAAACGTAGCTCAGTCTTGGTCGTACCCTACCTAGCGTGACTTGCCCAGTACTTTGTCTAACTTGATTGAGTTTTAACGCGTTCAGGAGGCGTGTTTGGGGTGAGTGGTGATGTTTAGGTGTTGTTGACGAGATGAGGTGGTGTAGTATGTGATTATTGTTATTTTTGTTGATGTTGTTGTTAGTAGTCGGTATAACAGAATTAGATCACAAGATGAAAAACAAAACGATAAATTATTGTTATGTTACTAGTTATTATTATTATTCTTTGGCCGGTTCATATTTTATTGTAAAAGGAACTGGTATATTTTCTTCTAATTGTGCATAAAAGAAACCTTGCAATGAACACAAGACGTAATACGTAAGACTTCATCATTTTCACTACTACTACTACTACTACTACTACTACTACTACTACTACTACTACTACTACTACTACTACTACTACAACGTCCACCCACCCCCCAAACCACATCCACAGTCACACCATCTCCATTGCTGATGAAATATTAAACATCGCAGCGAAACAAAAATGTAAGTCTGAATTTTCCGTTCTCTCTCTCTCTCTCTCTCTCTCTCTCTCTCTCTCTCTCTCTCTCTCTCTCTCTCTCTCTCTCTCTCTCTCTCTCTCTCTCTCTCTCTCTCACACACACCGCGCTGTCGATACATCTCTAGTGCGATGGCGGCGGCATTTTAAGCAGCTGTCGGAACATTTTTAAGGCATTGTCACCGTATTCTTTCTCCGCGAGCTGAAAAGTATTCCCGCCGCGAGAGGAAGGAAGATATGTCTCTCACGTGCTTTATCTGCTACATTTTTTAAACATTTTCAACCTTTTTCTCTCTCTAAATTTAAGGACCCTGGCTGGTATTAAGTTTCGTTTTCTGTTTGATATTATTTCAAACATGATGGCTTTTGTTTATTTTTTTTTCTTGGAAGGATTTATGCAAACGTTTTTTTTTTATTCCTTTATTTATTTATGATTTATGATTTGTGTTTAGCTTTTTTTCGTGTGTGATTACGTAGTTACCGTAGATTTTTAGACTCACCAATAGTTTAGTGTATTTTTTCTGTTTTTATAAGATTATTATTATTATTATTATTATTATTATTATTATTATTATTATTATTATTATTATTATTATTATTATTTTGCGATCATTGTGAATAGAATTTTCAGATGATCTTATTGAGTTAATTTTATCTATTTACTTGTTTTTTTTTTATGTTGAAATGGCCAGCAACACCATTTTTTCCTTTCGTTTTTTTCTTTTCCCTAAAATTGATAGAAGTAATACAAAAAACGTGCTTGTATTTAAAAAAAATAATAATAATAATAATTCCAGCAGCTATTAGTTCATTTCTAAAAATAAATAATTTAAATTTTAAACGAAAAAAGAAAAAGAAAGAAAACCAAAAAAGAAAAAGAAAAGTACAGTACCAAAGGACACTCGAAAAACCCCGTCTCTCTCTCTCTCTCTCTCTCTCTCTCTCTCTCTCTCTCTCTCTCTCTCTCTCTCTCTCTCTCTCTCTCTCTCTCTCTCTCTCTCTCTCTCAGCTTTCTCCAGCGGCTGACAAAATGCTGAAGTTCTGGAAGGAGTGCCAGGGAGTGCCAAGCCAAGTTACTTAATGCCAAACGCTAAAGCCGAACGCCATTGCCGAAGCACTGTTGCCATTAATGCGAGAAGGAGAAGAAGGAGGAAGAGGAGGAGGAGGAGGAGGAGGAGGAGGAGGAGGAGGAGGAGGAGGAGGAGGAGGAGTCAGCGTTTCACATAGA
>NC_087156.1:5347500-5355000 GCF_035594125.1 Scylla paramamosain
CCCTGTCCCCGCCACGCCGCGGCTGAAGCACTCCTAGTTATCACAAAGCGTGCAGCGCCGCGATGTGTTTATACGTCTGTACAGCCTCCCTCCCTCGATATTTAGCCGGCAATATCTGTAGTGCCTGTCACGTGTGGGGAATTTGGCTGTTATTGCCCGCCTTTTTTTCTAAGTTATATAATAGCTGCCAATAACTGTTTTTAACTGTCAACAGCTATTATGCCCTAGCCATCACCGGGTGAGGCTGTCAGCGCTGCGGCGGGGCGGTTTGGTGTGCACGGGGCGCCCGACGTGCTCCCAACAACCTCCAATTTGTGCATATTTGGAGTTCAATTCGTCACTTTTTTCACGGGTGGTTTCCAACTGTCCTTTACTTTTTTTGTTATTTGGCAACATCCGGAAAGCCTTGGCAGGGTAATGTAGCTTTGGCATGAAAGGGAGAGTCATCATACGCCTGGCAGCGCCGCGGTCCCCCACTGGGATTGGTTGTGACGCGGCGAGCATCATCTGTCTCAGCCAATTACGTGCGTGCTACGATGATACGGTCTGCCTCCCACACTCTGGTAAACACGGGCGCGGGGATCGAACTGTGGGCGTCACAAGATTAACCACCGCGTCATGAGATTAACCACAGTGCTCGAATGAGACTGAAGTGGGCACCGTTGGCACTACGACGAGAAGGAGCACGAGAAGGTGTTGGAGGAGATCGAGTGGGAGTCTGTCGTTGTGTCCTTCACATGGGGCACCCTAAGCATGGGACGCATCCTTGAGCCTCCCCTGACATCCTTGAGAATCCCCTGCGTCCTCGAGTCCCTTAGGATCCAAGCTGCCTTCTGAACCCTGTCCCTTGGCTCCCTGCCTCCCACCCATCCACCCCCACCCACCCACCCCGCCGAGTGGTTCTCCCTCCCGCCCGCTGCACCCAACACTGCCCGATCGATTCTCTTTAGCCTCCCGCGTCTTTCTCGCTGTTTATTCATCCGCTTCTCTTTTGTCTAGGGACGGATTTCGATTTTTCTTTGTTTTCCAAGACGTATTAATGTTGGGGAGGTTGAATATGGCCGGAGAGAGTCTGAATAGCGTCGGGGAGGTAATTAGGTGTCACTCGGCGCGGCTGTGTGCATCACTAGAGGGACGAGGAGGAGGAGGAGCAACGGCAAGAGCGGCGAGCACGACCTCTGGTGACGCCGCGCTTCAGGAATCGCTTTACCGTCCTCCCAAATTTATAATGGCGCGTCACCTTCGGATGCAGTACTATGGCTGAGGGCGATGCGTGGAGGAGAGGAGAGCAGCATCCCTCTTCCCTCCCTTTCCATTCCTCTCCCTTCCATCATGTCTCCTTCACGCCCCTCCTCCCTCCTCCCGTTCCATTCGCTATTGCACTCCTACTCTCCCCTCACCTATACTCTCTCCCCCTCTCTCTCTCCTCTCACCAGCGCTGCCTCAGGGACGTTCGCTCGCCACGCTACAGTGACCCACCTCCGCTTCACCGCTCACACACACACACACACACACACACACACACACACACACACACACACTAAGCCTCGTAACACGGCTGCCCTTGTAACGTGTTCAAGCACCTCTCAGCAGCATCAACTTCTTCTTCCTCCCCCTCCACTTCTCCCTCCACTACATATCCATCCACCTATCTTCATCACAACCACCGTTCGTATCATCCTCATTAGCACCACCATCTCTCTCTCTCTCTCTCTCTCTCTCTCTCTCTCTCTCTCTCTCTCTCTCTCTCTCTCTCTCTCTCTCTCTCTCTCTCTCTCTCTCTCTCAGTACATCCTCCTTTTCTTCCTCAATACTTCGGTGGAGGCACAACATCACATCACCATCACCTAGGACCATCACTCACCACCATCATTCATCACCATCACACTCTAAGCGTCACCTTCAACTACATAACTAAATACTAAGCATGTTTATACTTCCGTCTCCATCACCATCGCCACCAGTCACCACCACCATCACCACCGCCTCCACTACCGCCACTTACGAAACTGCCAGTCACCATCACCACTCACTAACTTCAATAGTCCAGAGCGGAAATTCATTTTCATTAACTCAAGAGGGAACAATGTTTAACGAAGAGTTTCCGGACCTCATCCTCCTCCTGCACACCGTTACTTACCACCACCACCACCACCACCACCATCATCATCATCATCATCATCATCATCATCCAGCCAACCCTCTACTCTTTACCACTAACTACTGTCTAACCTAACCTAACTACTGTCTAATCTAACCTAAATACTTCTCCATTACCTCAGTCTCCTGTACACCACTACTACCATTACCACTAACCTAACCATCACCTCAACCTTCACCACCACACCCACCACTAGCCAACCAGCACTCTACTACCATTGCCACTGTCTAACCTAACCTAACCATCACATCAATCTTCACCATCAGCAAACAAGCCTCCTGCACCGCCTCACCACCACCTCCTCCTCCACTCAACCCCACCATCAACCACCCACAGTAGTCCCTCACCACTCCATCCCTCCAGCACCTCGCACACCTCATCACCACCATCACCTGTTGTCACCTATTACTCCCCATGTTCATACTTGTTCACAGTCACAGTCACCAGTCAATTCCCCTTTCAGCACCCTCTCACTCTCACCAGTTACCGATCGTGTCCCTCTCCCAGGACCTGTTCACTAGTTATAGTCAGAATTAGCATCTGTTTCCGCCACCACCACCGCCACCACCACCTGTTCATAACTACCAATTGAGCACCATTACCTGCATGATCACCTCATTATCACTACCTTAATATCAACACCTGTTCATCAACACCAACATGCACCACCTCCTTTTTCAACACCCACACACCATCTCATCGGCTAATCACCATCATAATCACCATCACCGCTACCACCTGCACTCAGCTGAACTCAACCAACCAACACGGAGTCGTCATCATCATCACTACTGCTACTGCAATCACGAGAACACTGACTACTAACTACACTATACACCTGATTACAGCTGAACGTGAATGCACAATATGATCCAGTGTGCCTTAATTGGTATGTTGCGTCCACCAGGTGATGTGAGGAAGCAGGGAACTAATCATTTGTTGGGGAAAAAAATGAAAATGGTGAAATCATGAAACAACGGAATAGTTTTTTTTTTTTTTATTTATTTATTTATTTTTTTTTTTTTTATCTTTTTGTGCCTCCATTCAAGACAACCATTTTTTTTTCTAGTTAATGATACGTATGCACAGTTACACATACTGTTTGCAATATTGTATTCAGTTACAGTCATTTTCTCTCTCTCTCTCTCTCTCTCTCTCTCTCTCTCTCTCTCTCTCTCTCTCTCTCTCTCTCTCTCTCTCTCTCTCTCTCTCTCTCTCTCTCTCTCTCTCTCTCTCTCTCTCTCTCTCTCTCTCTCTCTCTCTCTCTCTCCCCCCCCAATACAGTGACTTTTCGTCTTTCTTGATGTTGCGTCTCTCTCTCTCTCTCTCTCTCTCTCTCTCTCTCTCTCTCTCTCTCTCTCTCTCTCTCTCTCTCTCTCTCTCTCTCTCCCTTCGTCCCTCCCCTCTTTGATTTCTCCCCATCCTCTAACATTGCTTCCTCTTTAATTTTTCCTCTTCCCCACTTTCCCCTCCACGCTCCACTCCCGTTCGTCTCCCTCGGCCTCCCCCTCCCCTGCCTCCCTCTCCCAGACACGTCGTCGCAAATGGCGGAAACGTAACTTGTGATCTGAAGTGCGTGGCCGTGCCGTCTTTGTTTGTCCCGGCGGCGACGACCAGCCGGGCGCGCAGACGGACAGACGGACAGACAGACGGGTACTGGAGTCTAAATGCTGACAGAGAGAGAGAGAGAGAGAGAGAGAGAGAGAGAGAGAGAGAGAGAGAGAGAGAGAGAGAGAGAGAGAGAGAGGCACTGTGGCTCTGTATGTGCGCGGCTGGCACGCCTCCAGACCGTGTACACGTAGGAAGTCTTCAGAATACGTACATGTATGTGTCAGTTTTACTCCAAGTGTGTGTGTGTGTGTGTGTGTGTGTGTGTGTGTGTGTGTGTGTGTTAGTCAGTCAGTCATTCCATTCCCTGCTTGTATGTGAAGTATGTACGTTGGTATTTAACGTATGTACTTTTGTGTGTGTGTGTGTGTGTGTGTGTGTGTGTGTGTGTGTGTGTGTGTGTGTGCAGCAGGGTATTTACCGCACCGTGCACTGTGTTATCAGCAGCAGTTCACAATCTGGCCTTCATCTTAGTGGTAGCCTTGGTCTGACCCTCAATTTATCTATTAGCTTCTATCAGTAACTGCCACCACCGCTACCCCTCTCTCTCTCTCTCTCTCTCTCTCTCTCTCTCTCTCTCTCTCTCTCTCTCTCTCTCTCTCTCTCTCTCTCTCTCTCTCTCTCTCTCTCTCTCTCCATTCATATTCTTCACTCTCGTATTATTATCGTTTCTCTTCTTTCTCCTTCATTTTTCTTATCTTCTCTATCCTTTCTAACTATTTCTGGCTTCCTCCTCTTCCTCCTCCTACTGTTACTGTTCTCCTCCATTTCGTGCCTTTCCTCCTCTTTCACTTCTTCGTCTATTTCTTCTTTGTCTTCCTTCTCTTCCTCCCACTGCTACTGTTTCTCCTTGTCCACTTCCTATCCTCCACCTTCTCTTGCACCTCGTCTTCGTCTTTTTCCCTTCCTCCTCCTCCTCCTCCTCCTCCTCCTCCTCCTCCTCCTCCTCCTCCTCCTCCTCCTCCTCCTCATGGCCCTCCCTCACGTCATCCCAAACACAGGACCTTTGTAGCAGCAAAAAAATATGAGCCTCAGTCACAATGGCCGCTGCTTCTGTGTTCACCATTTCGCTGTTTTCAACTGGCTGTGTTTTATGGGGGGAGGGGGGAGAGAAGTGGATGAGGAGGAGAAAGAGGAAGGGCAACATGGCGGGCGCTGTGGGAGATACGCAGGTGCTGAGGAGGAGGAGGAGGAGGAGGAGGAGGAGGAAGAGAGGTAATAGTAGTGGTGGTGGTGGTGAGTGAAGTGAAAGTGAAAAATTTTGGGGTGACAAGGATCAGTGAAGGTTTTAGCATAGGATTAAACAAGCCCTGCATTTCTTACATTGATTTATTCTCTCTCTCTCTCTCTCTCTCTCTCTCTCTCTCTCTCTCTCTCTCTCTCTCTCTCTCTCTCTCTCTCTCTCTCTCTCTCTCTCTCTCTCTCTCTCTCTCTCTCGCAGGTGGAGGCGGCGACGCGGTGGAGGGTGGAAGAGGACAGCATGGTGGAGGGTGACGCAACAGTAGCGGACACACTGGCGTCTCATTATGAGGTTAGTTAACCATTTAGCTAATAGTCCTTGTAATTTTCTCTCTCTCTCTCTCTCTCTCTCTCTCTCTCTCTCTCTCTCTCTCTCTCTCTCTCTCTCTCTCTCTCTCTCTCTCTCTCTCTCTCTCTCTCTCTCCATTCTTGTTTCCTCTTCTTTCTTTTCACCTCTATCTTGCCTGAGGTCAGAGAAAACAGCCTCGACCCTCAGTTTCCTCCTCCTCCTCCTCCTCCTCCTCCTCCTCCTCCTCCTCCTCCTCCTCCTCCTCCTCCTCCTCTTCTCTTCAATCGTTTTCCTCCACATCTTCATCTTTCTCCTCCGTTCAGTCCTTTTCCTCCACCTCTTCATCTCTTCCTCCTCCTTCTCCTCCTCCGTCCCGTCTTTCTCATCGCATCTTCGCCCTCTTCCTCCTCCTCCTCCTCGTCCTCTTTCTGATCTTTCTCCTCCACGTCGGCCTCTTGTTCCTGCTACGTATAATTTTTCTCTTCCTTGTCCTCTCCCGCCTCCTCCTCCTCCTCCTCCTCCTCCTCCTCCTCCTCCTCCTCCTCCTCCTCCTCCTCCTCCTCCTCCTCCTTTAACTCTGCAATTAGCGCTTGATCTTTCTCTGTTTCCTCCTCTTACTTACAAGCTTATTTTAATTTCCTTTTTTTTGTAACTCTAACTCTCTCTCTCTCTCTCTCTCTCTCTCTCTCTCTCTCTCTCTCTCTCTCTCTCTCTCTCTCTCTCTCTCTCTCTCTCTCTCTCTCTCTCTCTCTCTCTCTCTCTCTCTCAGCGCCATAATGGAAGGGGAGAGGACAGGACGGGAGGCAGAAAAGGAGTTTTCCTGTCTATATTGTAGCAGGTTTTGCTAATTTGCGGCGTTGCCATGTTTACGTTCCCTGGATGTTGCAGTGTTGTCAGGTGTCCGCTCTGACAGAATTCATGGTTGCCACCTTTGTTGTTTTTTCCATTTTTCTCTCTCTCTCTCTCTCTCTCTCTCTCTCTCTCTCTCTCTCTCTCTCTCTCTCTCTCTCTCTCTCTCTCTCTCTCTCTTTTCATCTCAAATATACTTCAGTTTTCTTTATTGGTATAGGTTTTCTTTCTTTATTTCTTTCTGTTTTTATTTCTTTCTGTACGTTTTTCTTTATTTTCGTTTCGCTTCTTGTGAACATGAGTTTCTTTTTTTTTCATTGTTTTTTGTCGATTTTTTTTATTATTATTATTATTTTTTTTTTTTTCGTTTTTTCCTTTGATTTCTTTCGGGTTTTGTTTATGCTTTATTTATTTATCTCCCTTGTTTGGTTAGTTTTGTGTATTCTTTCGTTTATCTTTTTTTTTTTTCGTTCGTCTACGTGTTTTTTTTTTCTTTTTATTACTTTTTTCTCTTTTTTTTTCTTTCCTGTAGTTTTACATGGAGACACGAGTTTTTTCGGCCCCCCTTCTCTCTCTCTCTCTCTCTCTCTCTCTCTCTCTCTCTCTCTCTCTCTCTCTCTCTCTCTCTCTCTCTCTCTCTCTCTCTCTCTTTTCCCTTTTGTCATTTTCCTCTCGGTTCCTGTTATTGATTTTCTTCTCCCTGGTGTCTTCCAATATTTTCTCGTTTGCCTGCCCACCAGCGCAACACGAAACACTGCACGCCTCCTCCTCCTCCTCCTCCTCCTCCTCCTCCTCCTCCTCCTCCTCCTCCTCCTCCTCCTCCTCCTCCTCCTCTTCCTCTCGTGCCATCATCCTCACCATCCTCTCTTTCCCCCTCTCTTTCTCCACCCCCTCATAATCAAGTCTTGCTTTTTATCTACTGTTTGTTCTTCCTTGTCATCTTTATCACTGTCTTTGTCTCTTGTCCCTGATCTTATGACTCCACCTCCATAATCTTCCTCCTCCTCCTCCTCCTCCTCCTCCTCCCACACATCCTTGTTTTTTGGGGTATATATATTTTTTTTCTCCTATTCTCACTCCTGTTTTCTCATTTTCTCTTTCCTTCTATCCTCCCTCTCTTCCTCTTCTCCTTTCATCTCTTACCCTCCCTCTCCTCACCTCTTCTCCCTCACTTCTTGCACTTTCTCTACCGTTCTCCTCATCTTTCTCTTCGTATACTCCTTCCCGATTTCTCCTCCTCCTCTCTCTCCTTTTCCTCCTCCTCTGATCCTTTCCGTTCTTGCCCTCCCCACATACCCAATCCTCCTCCTCCTCTTCCTCCTTCTCCTCCTCCTCATCCCCTTCGTCTGTGAGC
>NC_087156.1:5365000-5377500 GCF_035594125.1 Scylla paramamosain
TAACAATCTCCCTCCCTTTCCCTCTCACTCTCCCTCTCTCTCTGCCGGCCGTCGGTTCTAAAAGTGGTTTATGAAGGCAGTAAATTGTCGAGTGTGGGTATAACTGTTTTTTCCTTGTTTATTATTATTCCTGTAGTGAGTGATGCGCTGGGACGCCGCCCGTGCATCCAGTCACTCACTCACTCGCCTCGCTCGCTTCACTCACTCCAGCCACTGCCAAAACTCGAGGCTCGCCGAGGTACAAAGGGTGCGCAGCTCATTCGTAGTAGTAGTGGTGGTAGTGGTGGTAGTGGTGGTAGTAGCTTACTGGCCACAGCTTTACGGTACATAGATTAATCACAGTATCCTCACAGCAACCAAAGACGTCCTCATCCACTCATCCACTGTACCAGCACCGATTAGACCCTTCAGCCATTAAGCCAGTCTCTGTCAGGCAGCGAGCAACCACCCCTTACTCTCCCTGCGCTTCCCTCACTCGACACTCACCTCCCTGCCTTCCCCCTTCCACTCCCTTCCTCTCCCTCCTCCCGGCCGCGCCCCCTCCCCCTCCCCCCGCCTCCCCAGGTGTCTGAGGGCGCCGACGCCGCCATTGTCTGACCAGATGCCGTCCCCTTCCCTCCACTTCACTCCGCTGCATTTCATTAAACTTGAAAATCATTGCTGCCGACACTCCCGCCGTGCCTGCCCTCTCTCTCTCTCTCTCTCTCTCTCTCTCTCTCTCTCTCTCTCTCTCTCTCTCTCTCTCTCTCTCTCTCTCTCTCTCTCTCTCTCTCTCTCTCTCTCTCTCTCTCTCTCTCTCTCTCCCCGCCACACCCGTCGCTCACTCACTCCTCCACACTCTCTCCCCGCACGTCTTCTCGTCCGTCACTCCCATCTACTGTACTTCGGTCTTCAGGTCAATAAGTCTAATTTCACCAGTCTGCTCGTCGCCTCATGTATCACACCCGCCCGCCCCCCAACACCCAAATTTAACCTATACCCGTCGCTCTTTCCTCCTCCTCCTCCTCCTCCTCCTCCTCCTCCTCCTCCTCCTCCTCCTCCTCCTCCTCCTCCTCTCCCTCCTCTTTCTCCGCCACCTACCACCTCTCTCCCTCCCTCTCTGAATCCAGGCCGCTTTGCACAACTCCCATGCAACTTACTCTAAAACCCAGCCCCTTTTTCTGTCTCTCCCCTCACGCTCCCCTCCATCCATCCAGCCCGCTCCCCACCCGCTTTGCGCCCCTCACTCCCCTTGCAAACGCTCTGATTAATATATTATTCCTTTAACCGAAACTGAAATTGTAACCCGGTTAGTTGGTGAGTGGAAGCGCCGCGGAGTCAAACAGGAATTCATTGGCTTCTATTTCTCTTCATAGTTTAGCTAATGAGTTGCATTTTGATCAGTGGTACAAAAGACAAGACCCAGTAGCGACGATCATCCAGTTTTCCAGCGGCAGACGCATCAATAGTGTTGTGTTCTCTGTGTCTGGGCGGGTGAGTGGGTGGATGGGCGGGTAGGTGAGTGCCTGGCTGGCTGGCTGGCTGGCTGGCTGTGTTGGCTTGGGTGTGTGGTGGTGGTGGTGGTGGTGGTGTCTGTCGGGAGTCTGGTCTGGGTGAAGTGAAGGTCTGTGTCTATGTCACTGTCTGTGTGTCTGTTTCGTGTGTGTGTGTGTGTGTGTTTGTGTGTGTGTTGTGTTGTGTTGTGTTGTGATGTGTTTATTGTTTTGTCTCGGTTTGTGTATTTTTATACGATGACAAAAATACTAACCATTTTGTTTGCTATGAAGGTATATGCAGCTTAATATTAAGATTAAGTATATAGTTATACAAATTATATCCACCACAAAGAAAGGTCCTGCATCATAATACACCCGAACACTTAACACCATTATACAAACACACACATACTCTTAACTGTTGTATTATTCTTCCATTACAGCTTTGTCCTTTGTAAACTGTTCCCCTGCCTGATTTTTCTCATATTTTCTTCACATCTACTAGTCTTTCTGTCTGTGTGTGTGGGTGTGTCCTGCCACCTCTCCTAGTCTGCCTTGTTCGCTTCTGTCATCTGTTCACCACGTGTGTGTCTGTCTCTTTTCCTGTCTTCCCGTCAGCGATTTTGTCTGTGTCTACTGTGTGTGTGTGTGTGTGTGTGTGTGTGTGTGTGTGTGTGTGTGTGTGTGTGTGTGTGTGTGTGTGTGTGTGTGTGCCGCCAGTCTGGTGTGTCTGGAGGTCTGTATTGTTGTATAGGGTCTCGCTCTCCAGACAAGACCTCGGTCCACGCAACATAAGGTCCAGTTGTGTCCCGGTGAGGCCTGGACATTCCCCTCCTCCTCCTCCTCCTCTTCCTCCTCCTCCTTCGAGTTGCTTCCCTCCCATACGAACATCCCCCCCCACCCACCCACACCTTCCAGCCCAGCCGCCCTCCTTCGCCCTTTCCTGAAATACCCCATTCCAGTCTCTCTCTCTCTCTCTCTCTCTCTCTCTCTCTCTCTCTCTCTCTCTCTCTCTCTCTCTCTCTCTCTCTCTCTCTCTCTCTCTCTCTCTCTCTCTCTCTCTCGTATATATAGCGGCCACATGACTTCTCTTAACACTTACTGAGTCCTCTCTCTCTCTCTCTCTCTCTCTCTCTCTCTCTCTCTCTCTCTCTCTCTCTCTCTCTCTCTCTCTCTCTCTCTCTCTCTCTCTCTCTCTCTCTCTCTCTTTAAACCGTACTCCATACTCCTACATCATTACCAACATTATCCTCCTCCTCTTCCTCCTCCTCCTCTTCTCGCTCTTCCTCTCTTCTCTTCTCTCTTTTCCTCAACTCTTGCTTCAATTCACGTTCCTTTTCTTCATCTCTTCTTCATTGTCTTCAAGGACTTCAGATTCCTCCTCCTCCTCCTCCTCCTCCTCCTCCTCCTCCTCCTCCTAATTCATTTCCCTACACACTTCCCTTTCTGATCCTTAACCTCCTCTTCCTCTTACTCCTCAAACTCAACTCCTCCTGTTCTCGCTGCCATTCCTCCTTGCTTCGTTTCTCCTCTTCCACTCCACCTCCTACTCCTGCTCCTCCCTTCTGTTTGTCCTCTCTGGGAGCCGCAACTCAGAGTGGCCAGAATGAACCTCGTAAATAAGACCCAATAAATAAGGGTTAAGGAGGTGGACCGGAAGAGGTCGCGCCACCCTGGACCCTGTGGCCTCGGGGACTGACGGCGCAGAGTCCTTCGGGGCCACTGGCGACAAGGGGCAAGGGGGAGGATAGGATGGAGACGAAGGAAGGGAGGTGGTGGTGGTGGTGGTGGTGGTAGTAGTGAGGTTATTGATTAGCCATGGGCGAGAATGAGCCTTATACACTGTGGACCTAAGGGTAATTATGCATAAATAAAGGAAGGAAGACTATGGGAATATATTTTTGGGGGAGAGAGAGAGAGAGAGAGAGAGAGAGAGAGAGAGAGAGAGAGAGCTGCTTGTGGAGTGGGGAAAGAAAGGGTTGGCTGTTGAGGGGAGGAGCAGGAGAAAGGTGTGGGTTGTGAGGGTGGATGGTGAAAGGCCTGTTTGTTGAGGGAGGGGAAAGGAGTGGTGGTGGTGGTGGTGATGGTGAGGGGAGGGGAGGGGAAGGGTATTTGGGAAGAAGGGTAAGGGAAGGGAATGGAAGGGAAGGGAGGGGAGGGCAGCCTATACCTTCGCTCTTGTCCTCCATTCTCTCTCTCTCTCTCTCTCTCTCTCTCTCTCTCTCTCTCTCTCTCTCTCTCTCTCTCTCTCTCTCTCTCTCTCTCTCGTCGTTTTATTTATTTTTTAGTTATAACCCTGTGTGTGTATGTGTGTGTGTGTGTGTGTGTGTGTGTGTGTGTGTGTGTGTGTGTGTGTGTTCTTTGTATCGAAGTAATCTGCTTAATTCCTCTCTCTCTCTCTCTCTCTCTCTCTCTCTCTCTCTCTCTCTCTCTCTCTCTCTCTCTCTCTCTCTCTCTCTCTCTCTCTTTCCGCGGACCCTGTGCTGTGTGTTCACCTTTATCCAAACTTTCTTCTCCCCCACAACATTATTCAAATTCGAGAAACAATGTTGACAGTGAGGAAGGAGAGAGAGAGAGAGAGAGAGAGAGAGAGAGAGAGAGAGAGAGAGAGAGAGAGAGAGAGAGAGAGAGAGAGAGAGAGAGACCGTCCGACCCACCCCTCTTTCCTCCTTTCTTCCTCTCTCATTAATCAACATTCATTTTCTCCTACAGGAGCTGACGAAGAGATGTAGCCGAATGGAGCCTTCTGCAGGAGTGGCTGACTGCGGTGGCTGGGTGGCTGGCTAGGCGGCTTCCCTGGCCTCGTGTGTATGGGTAATGTAGGGCAGTGCTTGGCGGGGGGTCAGGGTAAGTGAGGGAGTGTCAGGGAGGGTGGTGGAAGGGAAGCTAAGGGGAGAGGGATGGTTACGGGGGAGAGAGAAGGGACAGGGGTGTGGGGTAGGAATGGTTAGAGGTAGCAGCTGGGAAGGGTATGTCTCTCTCTCTCTCTCTCTCTCTCTCTCTCTCTCTCTCTCTCTCTCTCTCTCTCTCTCTCTCTCTCTCTCTCTCTCTCTCTCTCAGCAGGCAGTGTGTGTGTGTGTGTGTGTGTTCACCCACTGCATGTTTTTCTTCCTTTCTTACTTCCTTCCTCCTTCTCCCTTTCCTTTCTTCCTTCCTTCCTTCCTTCCTCCCTTTCCTTCCCTCGTCAACACCTTCCTAGTTCCACCCTTTCCTTCCCTTCCTCCCTATCACCCCTCGTGTATATATAAGCTGTACGGAAGAGGATATGGGGAGGACACACACACACACACACACACACACACACACACACACACACACACACACACACACACACACACACACACACACACACACGGGAGCAGCTAGTCAGTCATGTCACGAGAAATAAAATCCAGAAATAAGTAGGAAGCCCAGAATAGCGAGACCCCCCATCGGGTTAGACAATGTTATTTGACGGGGTGGACTTTTTCGCGTGTGTGTGTGTGTGGCGCGGGGGGGGACGGGGGGGCGTGAGATGTGTAGGCGCGAACATTAGTGCTCGCCAAGACGCCTCGGTCCAAAATGAATGGGACATGAATGGTTCCTGGCCAGCTGCTGTGCCCTCTCTCTCTCTCTCTCTCTCTCTCTCTCTCTCTCTCTCTCTCTCTCTCTCTCTCTCTCTCTCTCTCTCTCTCTCTCTCTCTCTCTCTCTCTCTCTCTCAGTTTGTCCGTCCGTCGGTTCGTTCGTCTGTCTGTGTATGTGAGTAAGACTCGTGTCTGCTTGTGTGCTCACTTTTATGTGTGTTTTTACGTTTCTTGATTCTGTATTGTGTGTGTGTGTGTGTGTGTGTGTGTGTGTGTGTGTGTGTGTGTGTGTGTGTGTGTGTGTGTGTGTGTGTGTGTGTGTGTGTGTGTATCATTTACATGTACACATTTACGTATACGTTGCCTTCACACTCACTGACAATCTCATTTGCGTGGCCGTGCGCACACTAGCATTCAGACCCACGGCTTTGATGGCCACTTAATGCAGGCGACTGTGCTGGATTAGAAGAGACCTTAATTTCATGCCGCCACAGGTCACTGCTGGAGGGTGAGGTGAACTGCAGGCTGGATGGCTGGCTGGCTGGACGAGGGTGGCGGTGGTGGCGGAGGGCGAGGCAGTGCAGGGAGCAAGGAAAGGTAGCGACGAGGAAGGCGAAGGTGGTGTTGAAAGGGGGGCGCGGAAACAGGGGAATGAAAATGTATGTATGTATGCATGTGTATATGTATGGTGGATGCACAGTGTAGGCAGGTTTGAGTATGGCGTGAGGGAAAGGCGTTTTAACGGAGGAAGAAAGACGTAGGGTGGAAACGGTAACACGATCATGATGGGTAAGAGTGGATGTGTTGAGGGGACATTGTGGTGGTAGGGGAAGACAGGGCGGCGGACGGAAGGGTGGTAGGGCGGCAAGGCGGTGGGGAGGACCAGACGTGCTGACAGGGAGAGAGAGGGAGGGCGCGAGGCGAGGCAAAGGCAGGGAAGGCGACAGTGAGTGAGACGCAAAAGTGGAAACTGAACGGCCGGCGGAAAGGAAGGAATGGAAGGGAAGAGAGAGAGAGAGAGAGAGAGAGAGAGGAGAGAGAGGAGAGAGAGAGAGAGAGAGAGAGAGAGAGGAGGTGGTGGTGAGAGTTTCGTGGCAATAATTAACTTGTGTTCGGGTGAGGACTTCCCACGTTGCCTTTCTCTTCCCGCTTCGTCACCCAGTAGTAGTAGTAATAATAATAATAATAATAATGATAATAATAATAATAATAATAATAATAATAATAATAATAATAATAGTAGTAGTAGTAGTAAGTAGTAGTAGTAATATTAATAGCACACAGCAGCAGCAGCATTGGAGTGTGAGGCAGCACGTCGCCGCCGGAGTGTGGTTGTCAGGGCGTCAGTGTTTACAGGCGAGTGACGACACACCCTCGGCCAGGAATATCCCGCATGTCCTTCCTTCTCACGTAAAGGAAGAAGAGCCGCGTGGCGTTTAAGCTCCGTGTGTGTGTGTGTGTGTGTGTGTGTGTGTGTGTGTGTGTGTGTGTGTGTGTGTGTGTGTGTGTGTGTGTGTGTGTGTGTGTGTCCAAGATCTAGTTGTGGGGAGAAAACACCTTTTATCTTCTTAGGTAGGTGGATCAGGTTGCAGCATATATATTTAGGATGCGTTGTGAAGCGGCCGCCTCCCCGTTGCCCCGCCCCACGCCAAGGCAACGTCCCTCCCGCACCAGAGCCTCGCCAGGGACGCCACACTCGCCGCCGCCTGAGGACCCTGCGGGAAGAGGTCACGGCTGCAGGAGGGCTTGGCGGACCCCCACAAGTGTTTCCTGTCTCTGGGTGGTGTGCATGTGTGTGTGTGTGTGTGTGTGTGTGTGTGTGTGTGTGTGTGTGTGTGTGTGTGTGTGTGTGTGTCGCTGTCTTTCTTCACCACAACCAGGTTAGCTTGCATTAAAATATCCCGTGTTTAAATAACCACACGCATGAACAACGGCCCACACCTTGTTTTAGCATATTGCCCGCTTTGACAATAAATCATAATTGCGAGACATAAATAATCTGTTTAACATTTATCTTGACAGAAAAAAAAAAAATAATGTCACGAGAACGTAGGCCAATATAACCACTCGTGAATAACCGCTGATTAAATGACCCAGCAAATTTTGTTTCAGATGCTAATTTGACTTGAATCGCTGCATGAATTAATGTTAATCGTAAACACACTTGTTCCGCGGCCGTTCTTATATCTCTAAATAACTTTCCCGCTGAGGAGAGCCAGACGGCCGCGTTTTCCTGTGGCAGCCGAGCAGGAATGACTGGAGGGGACACTGCTCTAAGCTGATGGGAGGCGGCTCGCTCTTGGCTTAACAATTTTATTCCCTCTCTGCTTGTCTCTCTACATCCCCCTCACCTCTTCTCCTCTTACCCTCCCTCGCTTAGACACCAACATCCTCCTCTGTTCAATACTTGTCATGGTTAGAAGAAAAAAAATGTATGGTCGAATATTTTAATTGTTACAGTTTCCCCTTTCTCTCCTCCGCCATCGCCACGGCCTCCTCCACCGGTTGGTTGATGCTGCAGACGCCCCTAATAACGACAAAGAAAGCAGGTATCTTCTCTCTCTCTCTCTCTCTCCTCTCTCTCTCTCTCTCTCTCTCTCTCTCTCTCCTCTCTCTCTCTCTCTCTCTCTCTCTCTCTCTCTCGTTCAGTCAATTTTTCATTCATTTATTTTTTTTATCCTTTTCTCTACATATCCCCTCTTTTTTTCTACGTATTTTCCTTTTTTTTCCCTCTTTTTTTCCCTTTGCTATCTCCATCATCCTTTTTTTCCTATTCATTCGTATTCTGCGTTCATGTTCGCCTCCCTTTTGCCTCCTTCCTCTTCCCCTTCCCCCCTCTCCGCGATTTCCTTCCCCTTTCCCCCCACTCAAGCGTTCCTCTCTCTCTCTCTCTCTCTCTCTCTCTCTCTCTCTCTCTCTCTCTCTCTCTCTCTCTCTCTCTCTCTCTCTCTCTCCTCTCTCTCTCTCTCTCTCTCTCTCTCTCTCTCTCTCTCTCTCTACCTCATGTTTCATTCATTCATGTATTCAATACTTTCTCTTATTTCTATCATGATTCCCCTTATATCCTCCTCCTCTCTTCTTCCCCTTTCGTTCTCTTCCTCTCTACGTCTTTTTCCATCTTCCGTTTCCACTATTCCATTTATTGTATTGGCTATGTTTTTTATTCTCTCTCTCTCTCTCTCTCTCTCTCTCTCTCTCTCTCTCCTCTCTCTCTCTCTCTCTCTCTCTCTCTCTCTCCTCTCTCTCTCTCTCTCTCTCTCGCTCTCTCTCTCTCTCTCTCTCTCTCTCCTCTAAGTACTAACACCTTTCATTCTCTATATGTCAGTCTCCCCTTCGTAAGAGAGAGAGAGAGAGAGAGAGAGAGAGAGAGAGAGAGAGAGAGAGAGGAGAGATCACGAGAAACTCTACCCCAAGAAAACAGCAGGTGATCAAAGCCTTCTTCCTTCCCTTCCCTTCCCTCCAGCCCTTCCCTTCCCCTCCCGCCCGCAGAACTCCGGCTAAATCTCTCATTACACCTTATTACGCGAGTTTCGGGGCTGCTGGGGCCGCGGTGGGGTGCAATATTTAGTACTACGAGCATGTGAAACTCAAGATATGGTCGGAATAAAGACCTTAAGCCTGGTATTATCCCTCTGTGATGTACCACCACCACCCACTACCTCCACTACCACCACCACCGCCACCTTCAGCCTTTTCTAAACACAACTGTTCCTAGACTGGATTTCGTTTGGGTGGAATTAATACCGTTCTTCATATTAGTTTGGACTTCCCCCCCTGGATTATATTCCCACATATCCCCGGCGGGTTAAGCCCCAACTAGGCCCCGGGTGTGTTAACGCCGGCGCCGAACCGATGTTTTGCATCTCGGGGGATCATAGAAAATGGTACATCTCACGGTTAACTGGAGGAAGAGAGAGAACGGAACTGGCCGGGCTAGAGTTTAGGGGGTTCTTAATTAAATCTGACACCGGAACTTTGAATACATTTAAAAGAGGTTTTACTTTAGCTATGTAGGTTCTTTTAGTTTGCAAGTTTATCATCAGTATTTAAGGCGTAATTAGTTGGGCAGGATTTAACTTTTTTAATTACGTATCCCGCCGAAAAACGAGCGAATTACGAGGGCTTAAGTGAGAAATGTGATCCACAGTGCTTGGTATATATTATTTTTCTCTCCCCTTCCATGCTCCTTTCTTCTCCAGTCTTCCTGGCTTCTGGAGGAGAGGAAAAAGTTTGGGGCAGAGTCATCAGGTTTTGTCCAAGAAGAAACTCAACTAATAATCTTCAGCACGGCGCCCAAAGTTTGTGAGTGGCGGGGCAAAGAAGAGGACCAGGAGGAAGGGAAGGAAACGACCACCAGCGGTAATGGTACAGCAGCAGCAGCAGCAGTAGTGGTGTTCGTAGTTGTAGTAGTAGTAGTAGTAGTATAAAATGATGATGTAAGCTAAGAAGAAAAGACGGAAGAGAGATAGAACAAGGAGACCCAAACATCATCAAGAATATAGAAAAGAGAGAGAACCCTTTTCACGCTTCCTTATCATTTCGTCAGTCCAGTTGATCTTAAACACTGGACGGAGAACTGATAAGGGCCTGTGGGGGACAATGCGACCAGCAACACCACCACCACCACCAACAACAACAACAACAACGACCACCCCACGCCAAGCCTTCTTCCACCAACTCGACACTCCCCATCAAGAACAAGAATATATTTGTCTAAAGGTTTACTCTTGACTAGTGTGTTACGGAACCTCCTTCTAAGTATTACTACTACCCTTCCTTCACTTCTCCCCTGTCGTGCATACATTTATTTCTGTCCGGGCGCCGAGTTATTCCGTCTTTAAAGGGGCCATTGCATCTCTGGCCATCTGTCGCAACCCTTTCCACCTTGAGTTTAGCGTAGACTCCCTCCGTATTCTCGTTCTCGCTTCCTCTGGTGAGTGTGTTATTATTTGTACTAGGTGTGTGTGTGTGTGTGTGTGTGTGACGTGTTTACCCTGATGAAAACTATGATGTATACTGGATTATTTAAGTTTCCCAGCGAGTGTGTTTGGTTAATGAGCGGTACGTGTTGGCTGAATAGTTTACTTTACATTCTGCTGTATACGTATCTTTTTTTTTTTATCTGTCTCTCGTTGGTGTGTGCCGTGTTTATCCTGATGAAAGTAATAATGTGTACCAGACGATGTAATACGTTAACTTAGCAAGTCAGCTTGGAGATTAAAACATGGTGGGTTTATAATTTATCTGGTGTTCGTGAATATTTCCGTATGCGAGTCAAGATGAAGGTGGAAGGCACGAGTGTGTAATTGTATTGTATTACGTCAGATGATTTACCTTCGTTAGCGGGTCTGCCTGAAGAATGCATGTACATGCTGAGTGAATAATTTACCTTATGCGTCTGTATATTACTCGTATGAAAGGGAAAAAGTAATGGTGTATGCAAGATTTACCTTTAATTAGCGAGTCCCACACAAACATGTATGTAACTCAGGTACAAATTAATCAGCAAGGAGGTAAAACAGGTAAGATAACGCGGGATGAAGGTTTATTACGTTCCATCCTTAACGAAATAACACTGCGTGCTGCACTGAGAACACTTCCAACCTCCTTATTACGACTCGGGGGAGAAATTTACCAACATCATCTGTAATACAAACCCGAGCAAGAACTAATACATTTCACTATGACTTGAAAAAAAAAAAAAATGAAGAAAAAAAAAAAAAAGCAAGATTACATTTATTTCACATCATTGCATCTTCCTCCTCCGTGAGGCTGAATATTCGTAATGACGCATAACATTCTGCTATGGTCCCTCAAGGAGAAATATAATGAACTGAAGGGAGATTAAAAGCATTCAGTTCTCTGCATAATTAATCCGCACGGACGGGAAGATGCGGGGATGGACGCTGTGTGTGGATTAGTGCGTCCGTCTGTATGTATGTACTCGTATGTATGAGACGAGATGGGGAGGTAGGTAGAGAGGAGGCATCTTTCTCCCTTAAACACACGTGGGGGACTTGGCTGGGAGGGCGTGATGGGGTGTCTGGGTGTGCGTGGGGCGGTGATGGGGTTCAGGTCTTAGGGAGGAAGGCTTGGGCTATGAGGGAAGGGGACGGGGAGGGAAAGAAAAGGGGCGGTGCATTTCTTACATCAAGCCAGCGTCCTGCAATGCAACATCTGAAAACAATGCTTACATATCCCCCACTTTATTGATTATCTTTATGTAAATACGGGTCATAAGATACCGAAGCCTATTGTTTTCTTCCAATATTCCGCGTTCAGACCCCTTTGGGCGTCCCCCGCGTGGCCAGACAGAGGGACAAAAGAAGGTTGCATTAACGTATTCATTTAGATTTCTTTATATCCGCCCCTGGTTGGTCATAGGGGCGGTGGAAGTGAGTCTTTCAACCCACGCTGCCTTTCTCTCTCTCTCTCTCTCTCTCTCTCTCTCTCTCTCTCTCTCTCTCTCTCTCTCTCTCTCTCTCTCTCTCTCTCTCTCCCCTCCTCGTCTTTATGATTTTATTTTTTATTGAGTTCATGGTTATTTTACAGAGGTTAGTTTATGTAGCTCGAGAATTATCGCTATAAAAATGGAAATAAACTTGCTAATTTGAATATGAATCTTCTCTGTCTCATCTTATCTTTCCTCTTCTCTTTCTCCCCCTCCCCTTTCGTATACCATCTAATCTATCCCTTCCTCTTCTCTAGCCTTCTTTCATATATTCAGTATCTCTGCTTTCCTATTCTTATCCTCTCTCTCTCTCTCTCTCTCTCTCTCTCTCTCTCTCTCTCTCTCTCTCTCTCTCTCTCTCTCTCTCTCTCTCTCTCTCTCTCTCTAAGCCGTGAGACAAAAGGTAAATTGATAAGATTAATTTAACGTGACAAATCTATTTTTTTTTTTCTTTATCCTTCCTCTTTTATTTATTTTTTTTGCTTTTTTTTGTACCATAATGCGGAAAAAAAAAAATTGTATTGCCTCCGTATTACGTTTGTGTTTGCATTATTTTTTTCCCCTCCCTTTCGGTACAGGTATTTTGAAACCGGTCTAATTCTCCGTGCCAGCCAGCCAGCCAGCCAGCCAGCCAGCGGTGGTCGTGGTATCTATTAGCAATAAAACATAAACATGATCTGGGTATTAGATTTTTGTTTCACTTAATTTACCAACATTTCGCCCCCCAAAAATAGAAAACGTGCTGCTCTTGCTCACCCTTTACTGTTGAATGGCAAGGGTTTCTAGGTATGTATGTATGTATGTATGTATGTATGTACGAGTATGTATATATTGTGTTGTCTGTGTATATTGCCCCTCTAAAAGAAAGATGTCTAAGAATTATTTTGAACTTAATACATTTAAAGTTATTTTTGCTTCCATTCTTAAATTATGTATTTTTTTTTTTTTTTGTTCCTTGTATTTCGTATCAATTATTTTATTTTTTTCATATTATCAACAAATTGACTAAT
>NC_087156.1:5382500-5422500 GCF_035594125.1 Scylla paramamosain
TAAGGACGAAAGACTGGCACGGCTTGTACGCAACACCTGACAGGTAAATCCCCCACAGAGATGCGGGAGTCATTACGGAAGCTGCCTTGGAACCCAGACGCCGATAAAGGTATATGGCGGATGCGATCTATCGGCCGCTGCATCCCGGAGTGTCTGCCGTGCGTGCTCCACCTTCACCTATACGCTTTTTTTTACCCTGCATCCTGAGATTACACCTGCATTATGTGGTTCTTTCCGGGGCGGTGTATGTTAGAGGAACGCGCCGCGCACTGCACAGAATGGCGCGCTTGATCCTCGCCATCAGAAACCCTGGGAGGAAAGAGAATTTAACGCTATTTCTCTCAGCAGTGGAAGTGTTGAGTGTCCGTAAAGTGATGTGAGTGATGTTTAAATGACGATGATACTGGCGACATGGGACACACACACACACACACACACACACACACACACACACACACACACACACACACACACACAGACCCCACACTAGCACGTTCCTTGAGGCATCACACCATCACAGGACCAGACAGACAGAAAGACAAGAAATAAAAACAAAACATTAGTGCCCAGCGCGGTAAAATCACACCCTAAAGAAGAAAAACATAGTAAAAGTTGAATGAACTCACATAAACACTGGAGGCGAACAAGATGACTGCATTAAGTGAATACATGAATACGTCTTACATTTCATTGCCATCGTAGGTCACTCTAAACACTTAAATCTTGCACGTAATAAAGCAATAAACTCACTTCTTGCCTCACAACTCAAGCAATGCAAGTCTTAAACATCACCAAAGACAG
The DNA here is from genome assembly GCF_035594125.1 of Scylla paramamosain. Lineage (NCBI taxonomy): Eukaryota > Metazoa > Arthropoda > Malacostraca > Decapoda > Portunidae > Scylla > Scylla paramamosain. The sequence goes on from NC_087156.1 coordinate 5,383,302, forward strand.
ATAGTGCCGTGGTAAAAAAAAAAAAAAAAGTATTAGTATCGTGAAGCAGTTGTGACGCATCTACTGTATTACAAAGAACGCTCTGTCTGTCTGACTATCTGCCCGTCTAGCTCACATCTTCGAAGCAGAGCCTGTGGGGATAAAACCAGCACCATTCAACGTAGCAGTCAACCCACACTAAAAGATAACGAAACTTTTAAAATTCCTTCTCTGTCAAAAGTTAACAGTAAACTATCTACGTATCTACAGTATCTATCTATCTATCTATCTATCTATCTATATCAGTGATGTTCAAACGGTGCGTCGTGACTGTTACCAAAGTGCGCACCTCGATTTTTTTTTTTTTTTTTTTTCTGGATATGTATGTGTTCTTAAATTTATCCCTTTCGTAGTACTAAGCTAAGTACAGAGTTGGTGCACCGGCAAAGTCCAAGATGTGCCTTTAGCGCGCCACTAATAGTCTGAGAGATATTGATTACAGGATTTGTTCCCAGGAGGCCTTTCTTGCTGCATAACTATTTTTCCGTGAGCTGCTAAGCCTTTTATTCTGCTACAACAAATTTCACGGTACACATCTGCGTACGTGTGCATCTACACCTCTAACTTATTTAATCTAACCTGGGTATAGTCACTGAAATATATCGAATAGTAAAGCACAGAGTATGCCACTGAAGGATGAATATTAAAATCCATTGTATATCATTTACTCGACAGTAGTAAGCTGGGCGAGTCCATTACCTAACACAGGCGAGGAGGTGTGGGGAAGGGAAGGTAGGCGGACAGCTAACAACACCATCAACTCCTTGGCCAAAAACAAGTGTTCTGAAGCCGCAAAACGATGAATAACAAGAAAATGTAAAAACATCGAGCTAGGAGCAAGACACAGGCAGGTGAAGGGTTCGCCACCACAGCTCAGTCCACCACGCTGCAACTGTCCGCCACCCGCCTCTCACATCAATGCCTCAAAGCCCCCTTCCTCACCCTCGCTCTCACGCCCATTCAGTATTCCTGAAACACTCACCTCCTTCCTCAGCACTCAAAGTGTTCCGGAAAACTCCAGATATCGCAAAAAAAAAAACGCAAATTAATAAGCGCCATGGTCGGCAACGCACACACACACACAGACACACAGATACACAAACGGAACACCAGGACAACACTGCCTAACTAACTGTCTCGAATGAACAAAACAATAACTCAATAAAGATTACATTAATAATTACTTTCTTCACGCAAAGTTGGGAGAAAACTTTTCACAAGATTATTCGTGATAATCTAGAAGTGGCAGAACAAGATGAGATAAAGGTACAGTTTGGGGCACACGCTATACACAGCTGCGTGGCCTCGGCTCATACCTCTGTCTCACGGGCCTGTGAAGCTGTGATGGCTGACGTCCCTCACCCCGGGACACAGGGATACTGTGACATCCGGGTTGACACAGTCTACCTTTCCCAGGCACCATTTATCGACCAGCCCGAAGGAATGATTAGCAGCTGGGTGACTGTGCGCAAACTGCCTCAGCTCGGATTCAAACCGGGACTCTAAGGTTCGAAGCCAGACGGGCAAACGCGCCAGGCACTGCATCACGGAATCTCGTACAACATGCAATAGAAAAAAAAAATAAATAAATAAATAAATAAAAAATAGAAAAAAAGTAAAAGGAGAAAGGGCGAGGCAGGCCTCCTATTAGAGGAGTGACTGAAGATGGCGCGATATTTAGATGTATTACTAATGAAAGACCTTCCCTCCTCACCTTCCACAATAGTATGTACGGGTATATTATTTATACAATTTTATAATCCGGATGAGTGAATGGTGATGACATTAGGCAGAGAGAAAGAGAGAAATTTACTACTAATACTACTGCTATTATTACCCACACATTTTTTTTCTTATTATTATTTATTTACATTCTTGGCCTTTAATCCTGATTGGCTTTATTGCTGCAACTCTTTCGCGAAATGCGGATGGGAGGTCTACGTATCATCCCTTGATCGGGGCCCCGTGGTGGTGCTGGCAGGGCTTTTTGACGGAAGACATTACAGAGGCTCATGTCGCCTCCTACAGTTTCCTAATTCAGTCGCCGTCGAAGAGAATGTTGATAGGAAGCGCGTGGGTGCTGATAGAAAGTGGTGGGTGTTGATAGGAAGTGGTGGGTGTTGACAGGAAGTGGTGGGTGTTGACAGGAAGTGGTGGGTGTTGATAGGAAGCCCGTGGGTGTTGACAGGAAGCGCGTGGGTGCTGATAGGATGCGCGTGGGTGCTGATAGGATGCGCGTGGGTGTTGATAGGATGCGCGTGGGTGTTGATAGGATGCGCGTGGGTGTTGATAGGATGCGCGTGGGTGTTGATAGGAAGTGGTGGGTGTGATAGGAAGTGGTGGGTGTTGACAGGAAGTGGTGGGTGTTGACAGACAGGAAGTGGTGGGTGTTGATAGGAAGTGAAGAGTGTTGATAGGAAGCACGTGGGTGTTGATAGGATGCGCGTGGGTGTTGATAGGAAGCAATTGGGTGTTGATAGGAAGTGGTGGGTGTTGATAGGAAGCGCGTGGGTGTTGATAGGATGCGCGTGGGTGTTGATAGGATGTGCGTGGGTACTCCTCGGTCTCTTAGCGATGTATTGAAAACTGGCCAGCTTTCGGCAGGACTCGAACTCGGGTACCCAGGAGCACCGTGTTCAGGCGCTGCTCGCTAAACCACCGCCTGCCCTTGAGTCACTCGCAGTCTGCTTCCACCACACTGAGCCAGCAATCCACACAGGCATGCCTAGTGTGTGTATATTAACGGTTCACGTACTGGTGCATGAATCTTGCACACAACTTGGCCTCGCAGCGCCATTACACATATTACCGGACGTGAGATCTTCGTAATGTCTTCTTTAGTGATCGGTGGCAAGACTTATTCTTTGGAGTAGCGTATTCTTGGTTTGTGGTTTTGAGAGAGGGAACTATGAAGAATAAGCAGAGTTGAGAACAAATATATAACTCTTGCTGAAATATATATAAAAAAAAATCATTCATATTAAATATTACTAATAGCGTGGAAAAAAAAAAAAAGAACAGTTTGTGAATTTAAAGGTAAAAAAATAAGTTGATATATAAATAATCTTTAAGAATGAATACATAAATTTCACTGCAAGGTACTGCGTCTATATTTTGCAGAGGAAATAAATTTACCGAAGAATTTCGTTTTCTGGTTTCTTGTTCTTTATTTCAGTAAATCATCGTTGTGTTCCCCGGTGTGTGTGTGTGTGTGTGTGTGTGTGTGTGTGTGTGTGTGTGTGTGTGTGTATGAGAGAGAGAGAGAGAGAGAGAGAGAGAGAGAGAGAGAGAGAGAGAGAGAGAGAGAGAGAGAGAGAGAGAGAGAGAAATAATCTTCCTCCTCATCCTCCTCTTATTTTTTCTCAAATCAAAGCAGCATTAGCAGCGGCAACAACAACAGAACAACAACAACAAAAACAACAACAACAACAACAAGAGGAGGCTGAGAGCATTAATACGCATCTTATCTTCTCATCGCGAAATCTTCCCTTTTTTCCTTCCAAGCGTAACCTAAGCCTACAGAGCAGGCAACCCACGCTGCGCTCTCAGGTGACGAGGACAATGATGACGGCAACACGAGGACGACGACTGTTGGTGATGACAATGAAGGTTGATGGTGTTAATGATGAGGGTGATGATGGTGGTGCTGGTGGTGACTGCGGTGCGGAAAGAGCTAATAAAAAGGGACAGGAAAGGGGGAGGGAAAATGTGGAAGTAACACCACGGGGGAAACCATGTGAGTGATTCTGTGAGTAATGAAGGAATCCCGTGAACGAGGATGAGAGAGAGAGAGAGAGAGAGAGAGAGAGAGAGAGAGAGAGAGAGAGAGAGAGAGAGAGAGAGAGAGAGAGAGAGAGAGAGAGAGTACTCGTACATCGGGGCTAGTGACGCACGACAGCGATAAATTTAATGATTAATAATAAATTTTGCATAACAAGAAAATACGGGGTTTAAATGACAATAATTATATCGATAATGTTTGTGATATTAATTATTCCAATTTTAATTCCTCTAATACCGCATATCCTCTAAATTCTTTTTGAAATTTAAATAAACTATTAATGGGCAGAATGTGTGTGTGTGTGTGTGTGTGTGTGGAGAGAGAGAGAGAGAGAGAGAGAGAGAGAGAGAGAGAGAGAGAGAGAGAGAGAGAGAGAGAGAGAGAGAGAGAGAGAGAGAGAGAGAGAGAGAGAGAGAGAGAGAGAGAGAGAGAGAGAGAGAGAGAGATTATTTTTCAATGTTTACTAGAAAAAGAGAAAAGTACCGCTGAGGATGGCCACAGCCTGCCTCACGAGTGCTGGCGGTCACTGTCCCGCTGCCTCAGTGGTGCCTCACGCGGCGGGACCAGCCTCGTAGGGGCCAACAGTTATTCTGCTGCTTTTTACTCCCTTTCTTCTCCATTGTGTTCCTGTGTTGTTTGTAGCGCCTGTAATCTTCACATCACCAAAAGCCACGAGATTTCCTAGTTCAGCTTTTCAGTATGCCCAACCACCTGTGCTGTGGCTGGGCGTGCTGCTGAGTCTTTGGGTGCTGTAGTTGTGCTGTGGTGGTGCTGCCGCCGCTCCGCCGCCGCCGCAGGGTAGGCCTTGTTCTCGGCAGCCACGCTCTCAAAAATAAAATCATCCACACATTTCGCTTCCATCCTCCCATCACCGCGTCGCCCGAGGGCAGCCCGTGCGCGCGGCTCCAAAACCAATCACCGCCAGAATTAACTCCACTAGGGCTGACCGCCGCCTGCTCGGCCACACAGGGCGCAGGACCAGCGTGGAGCCTCCCTGGCCGCCGTGAGTCTTCCATGAGACTGACATGCGACCCCTGGCCCCTGATATGGCGCGGCCAGACCTCCATGTCTACGTGGCCCGGCATCCACACCTACTCCACCCTGCAGTCTTCGCGAAGCGTTCACTGCATTACTCTGCACAGAAAACACGTGAATTTCTTTGTTCAGAAGCGTTGTTGTGGGCGGCCATTTTGAACTGAATACAAATGCAATCTCACTGAAATAAAAGATTTTTTTTTCCCGTCTCCACAAAGCCCGCCGAGGGAGTCAATAACGTGGCGCGGCTCAGTTAAGAGAACAAGGAAAGTCGTTCTGAATGTGTAAAAGAGTTCTTAGAGAATTCACGTTTCTCTTATCGTCAACTATTCAAACTGAAAAAAAAGGAAAAAAAAAAAAAAAAAAAAAATCCCATTATTTCGAAGCCACAGAACGCTGCCTCAAGAACTGCTACTGTTCACACCTTTGAAAAACGCATTTCCCGGCAAACGGCGCGCCTCGGGCCAGGATGTGTTATTGTCCCGACCTTGGGTGTAAATGTTTTGCATCTTCATACATTCACTAAAATTGTGCGCGGCGGACTGAGGGTGTGCGGGGTGAGGCGGGGAAAGGCACGGCAGAGACACGTGAAGCCTGACACGCCGCCTGCAGCTGTGACTCAACGGGCGTAGAGGCGCAGGATAGGGCGGCAGGCTGGCAGGCTGGCAGGTTCTCAGGGAGAGCTGTTCCCGCTGCTGGAGGCTCCATAATGGTAACTTAGAGACCAATTGAAATGGGCACAGCCGAGGCATGATGGGTCAGACGCCCATCCCACTATCTCCGCCGTCAGCAGTAATGGATGGTGGGTGACCGTCGCTGTTCTGGGGTCAACGTGGCGCTGGTCTGCGTCCCCTGCCTCCCCCGGGGGTCGCCAAGAGCACCAGGCAGAGGGAGGGGGAGAGGGGGGGACGAAGTAATTTTCTAGGAACATAACTTAGGCTGCAGCGACACGGAGGGCAAAAAAGGGGCGAAGAAAATATATAAAACCATCAACAAAAGGAAAGAGACGGAGAGGGTAAGCGAACGGAGGAGGGGAGAAGAAAGCGCAAAAAGGAGTGGTGGAGGCCCGCTATAATTTCCCCCCAGGCGACATCTCACAATCCTCCCCTGACGCCGGAGGTGGGAGATTCAAACACAACGCCGCGGGAAATGGGCCGTTTTGTGTGGATTGTGAGTGGTGCGTTGGAGGTGGCTGCCGCCGTAAACCTGTTGACTGTCACGGCGGCGCGGGGACGGAGCTGCGCGTCAGATAAACACCAGGCCAAGATATAACACGACCCTGCTACCACACACACCGCAAGGATCCGATGCTACGTGCGGGGGGATTTTTTACCCTTTTTATGGCCTTGTTTCTGCTTACCATTTTGTTTGCCTCTCTCTCTCTCTCTCTCTCTCTCTCTCTCTCTCTCTCTCTCTCTCTCAGCATCATCACCAACGTATCATTGTCATTATATCGTTATTACAACAAATTGAATCAAACAGCAAATATAGAAGAATGACTTTTACTAACTGGTACTTCTACTACTACTATTGCTACTATTACTACTACTACTACTACTACTACTACTACTACTACTTACAACGTTGGACTTGCAGGAAAAAAATATCGGTCAAGTTCATATGGAAAGGTGGAGGCGCCTCACGAGGTAATCAAGGGGGGAGAAGTGTTGTGGGGCCAAACATCCCGTGGGAGGCGAGGGTGATGAAGTAACTTTGTGCTAATAAGAGTACCTTCCTTCATCAGCTCCTGGGCGCCAGTATCGTTATTGCAAGCGTTTGATTTATTAGTGGCCGCAGAGAACACGTCGCGTCGTGAATACCGCCATGGATGTGTGTGCCTAATCTGATGGCCTATGTTGTTGCTGGTGGTGGTGGTGGTGGAGGGTGCAGCTAGAGGAGGAGGAGGAGGAGGAGGCCCTGAGCACTCCACAAACACACGCCGCAGATGAACTACAGGTATCGGGCCTTTATGGTGTACCAGACTTCACGAGGGAGTTTTATAGTCGAGACAAATTTCCTCTTACCGGCACGAGACGAGACGAACCTGTAAGCTACACACAAACACACACACACACACACACATACACACACACCTCGCCCCTCGCCCCCTCCCGCCCCCCTCGCCGCCCTCCGGTAAACCCTTCATTACAACTTCAGCCTTCCAGTACAGAATCATACCGATTAATTAAAGTTAATGGCACGAGCCTAATCATCGACAGGTGCACCGTTAAGTGCTCCAATACCTGGGTGATTAGACTCCCCAAGGGAAACTGAAGGAGAGAGAGAGAGAGAGAGAGAGAGAGAGAGAGAGAGAGAGAGAGGGGTGAAGGGAAGGAGAAGAGGGAGGCAGGGGGAGGGAGGGAGTGAGGGAGGGAGTTGCCAACCTCGCCTTATTGCTCCCGACCCCCAGCACTTCCCCCTGACCGCAGCTTAATTTGTGGAGGCTCAACTAAGTCACTAATTTAAAGTTCAGTGTAAAATGTGCTGCAGATTTTACGCCCTACAGTTGGCGGGTTTAATCAAGCAGCAGCATATGTTTTTAATCAAATGAACTTGGGTGGCGGTAAGGCTGAGTTTTGCCTCGTCCCGCTGACGCCTCTCTCCTCTTCCCCTTCCGTTTGCTTAGTGTGTGTTTGCCGCCGCCGACTCGTTGCCTTACTTGACTATTTGAGGCACGAAATGGAATAAACATCCGCAATAACACTCCGTCCACAGAGGCGCGTTTTGAGTGCGCGCGTTTCTTCCGCGGCTGTCCAATAGCAACAGCTAATTCCGCTCCCCTTTTTCTGTATCGAATAAGCACTGGATCGCACCCTCAAGGTCGTAATCACAGTCAAATAGCGCAGCATAACCATAAACCTGATCGACGGACGTGCGTGGCGGCAGGAGTAGTGGTGACGCGCACGCCGCGCTCCCGCCGATTATTGCCCCGCCACAAGTGTCCAGGCACCCATCATTTATACGACCTCCGCTTAAGTGCACACGAGAACCGCCGGGTGTAAATAAACCAGGTAAGGAAGGATCATTATGGGTTTATTGACTTCAGAAATATCGACCATCAGATCATGTTCGGCAGAGGATTATGTTCTCCCGAGTCCCCCCCTACACCCTCCCCCACCCCACCACGAGACACCTGCTGCGTCCCGCCGCCTCCAACACTCCTTCTTCTTGTAGGTATATTTCCCAGTCTGCTTGTCGAACACCCGCCGTGGGTGACTAAGACCACTCCCCGAGGCACCATGAAACAGGGATACTATCTGATGCCCGAGGTGAGAACGGAAGCAGGAACTGGGATCTAATCGGCAGGAAGCGGCAGGTGTGGATGTCATGTGGAGGGCGGTAGTTAGAGAATGCTGGGGGAAAAGACGGCATTCAGTTTCTTCACACTCGCCCTGCTTAACTCTCGCAGCTCGCCGCCTCCACCTGTGAGAGGACCTGTACCCAGTGTATCATCACAAAGTCTCCATTCACTTCCATGTAAGTAGAATGTATCAGTTCACCAAGGAGCGCCACACCCACTCAAAAGCAGCGACTTATGTCAACACGAGCCTCGAACATATGGGAGGAGTCGCAGTGACAACCAGATAGCAACGAAGGTGGAAGTTTGTCCGTTTCTCTACACGGTGATTCTATTCCAGTGCAAACCTAAAACAAACGAGGGAAACACAGAAATCGCACCAAATTACGCTGCCAAAAATACAGCGGAGGGTACGCAAAGGCAGGACAAGACAGCGTGAAGGAACCAGTGTGTGTGTGTGTGTGTGTGTGTGTGTGTGTGTCTGTGTGTGTGTATGACAAACAGCTGACAGTACTACCAGCAGCACACAGCAGCAGCAGCAGAAGGCAGCAAGCGACAACCTACATCCAACTCAGTCAGAACAAAGGATGATATTGAATTTTGTTATGTGCGGGTGGGGATGTTATTGAAGCGGGATGTTGGTGTTGTGCAGGGGTGGCGCTGGTGGTGGCGAGCTGGGCGCTGCATGCAAACACTGCGAGGACTAATGTGAGAGTAGTGTGGTATCGTGGTAGTGTTGAAGGTGTTGTGGTGCAGTGGAGTGATACTAGAGTTACTGTGGTTTGGTACTGTGTTGGTAATGGCGGTGTTACGGTGTTGTGGTGGCACTGCAGTATGTTGGTGCAGGTGGTATTGTAGTGGCGTAAGCTGGTGTTGTATTAGTGTAATGCAGTGATGACGAAGATGATGTGGTGGTGTTACGGTGTTGTAGTGAAGTAGTAGAACAGGTGTTGTGGTGGTTGTGGTGTTGTGGTGCGTGGCAGTGCTTTGGCAGTAGTGGTGTCGTGGTGTGCGCGGGGAGTGCAAGGCTTTAGTTGTTTCCTTGGTGTTGTAAATGGTGCAGCAATTGAGCGGTGCATTGCCTCACCCAGCCTTCCTCGCGACCCCAATCTTCATCTCCCCTCACCCCCCCTCCGCCCCCGCTCCCCGCCTTGTCTCAGTCTGACTCGGTATGATATAAATATGAAAATATGATTATTGAAAGGTAGCAGGGCGCATATGAGTGAAGCATATGTGTTCAGGTTGTGACTCATCGGGCAGCAATGGAAAGGTTCTCGACCCCTTAGTCTTACAAGGTCCAGGGCAGAGTTAAGCCAGCTGGTGGTTTTCTGTGAATTATTGCTCCTACTTGTATGTTTTGTGTGTTTAAGAAAAGATGTTTCTACACGCTTTCATGTAATCTTGTCAAATTACAAAAATTTGCAAACGCCTATGACAATCCGACAAGTAGTTTGTAAATGGTACAATAAATAAATAAATGAATAAACAAATAAATAAACGTAAGATAAGAACTATCGTGCTGTTAACTTTTATGTACAATTTACTATTCAGTACGCATCTGACATGATTGGTGGAAGATTATAACATAGTAAACGTAAATTATTCCAACCACATCTATAAACATATTTCTAAATTCTGCAGGAGCAATGTGTCGCAAATCTTATTGAATGAAAACACTGAGGCATCACACAACCAGCTGGCGGGGCAAGCCACAACTCATTACTCACGCCCAACGTCAACACTGATACCGCGGGTGGGTGTTGCCAAGCGCTGGATCTTGAATATGGTTAGCAGTCAGTAACAAATTTAGTCATTTTGTTTATTGTTGATGGCACCCTCACACCGCCCACTTGCGTATTGCTAACATCGTACTTTTGGCAGAGTAGTATGCCGGATGTAAAATGTCTGTGGTTATCGTCTTCATGCCGACAAGGAGGCGATATTTCTAGCCAAACTATCTTAGATTTCCTAACATTCCACCAGGAAAGACTTTCGCAGCTCCTCCCCAACTTGTACACGGCACAGCACACTTCATAACACACAGGTGACCGTCACTTTTCGATCTGTGAAGGGCTGCGGATCGTCAACGGCCCTGACAGTGAATGACCACCCCTTGCGACCCTTGCAGTCACTACTACAAGGGACAGGAAAAGTGCGGCGTCCCTGAAGGAAAAGTTTATTGGCAGTGGATTCAACGGAGCTGGAGTATAACTGACAGTTGCTTCCAGTGTAAGCACCCCAGACGAGGCTGCCGCATCATCTACACACTGCCTCCACACCAACGAACATCAGCACGCTACTTTACAATTAATAGTAGCCTTAGGATGCGCCTTTTTTTCTCTTCTTTTATGATATAGTTAGTCTCTCTCTCTCTCTCTCTCTCTCTCTCTCTCTCTCTCTCTCTCTCTCTCTCTCTCTCTCTCTCTCTCTCTCTCTCTCTCTCTCTCTCTCCTGCTATAATTAGTGCAGCACTGCGTAGTAAACAGCTTAGCGATGATCTAAAGGTCTGTTGCTGTTTTGAATCCCTCATGATCCCCTGTAATCCCGCGATAGAAAGGAACAGAGCGCACGTTTGAATATTTTCCTCCAACCTGTGCTTTCTGTATAGATAAGAATATTGCACGATCCGTTATGTTGTTGATGAAAACCTGATTTTCAATGTGACATTCAAAATTTACCGGGTTTTGGACAGAGCAGCATCACATTATTGGTCGCTCAGTCGTTCACACCGGCAAGACGCGCACCAGGAGGCGTTGGGAGACGAGAGAGAAGCAAGGTGACACATGGGTAAAGGTGTTGGGTGTTGTTGTCAATGTTTGAGCGATGCCATTGTTATATCATTACGTATTATTATTATTATTATTATTATTATTATTATTATTATTATTATTATTATTATTATTATTATTATTATTATTATTATTACCAACATCATCAATCATTATCATTATCATTCTCGTCATTGCCAATGTCAGCAATACCTTTCCTGTATATGAGTCTCTCTCTCTCTCTCTCTCTCTCTCTCTCTCTCTCTCTCTCTCTCTCTCTCTCTCTCTCTCTCTCTCTCTCTCTCTCTCTCTCTCGTTTGCTCAGGTGTGTGTGTGTGTGTGTGTGTGTGTGTGTGTGTGTGTGTGTGTGTGTGTGTGTGTGTGTGTGTGTGTGTGTGTAATAATAATAATAATAATAATAATAATAATAATAATAATAATAATAATAATAATAATAATAACAATAATAATGATAATAATAATGATAATAATAATAATAATAATAATGATAATAATAATAATAATAATAATAATAATAATAATAATAATAATAATAATAATAATAATAATAATTTACTGTTTATCTACTTGGCAGCCGCATCGGCTGAAAATCTACACACTATCACTAAGTCAGTATTTACATTACGCTACTTTGGCTGCCACAATGCGCCGACCAAGGTCGTTTGAATATATTCAATATCCTTGGCACCGATAACCTGGAATGCCAGGCCAGTGATGATCAGGTCACCGCGTGTATTTTCTCAGGAGTTTGTTTCTCTCCCTTAAGCAGCGAGTCACAACTCCCGACTTACACCAAGTGCCTAATCACTGTCAGGTGAACAAGCTACACGAGAAAGGAGTTCACCCAAAGACACGGCCTGGCCCAGGAATCGAATCCGACATCTCTCAGTTGTGAATCTGACAGGCTATCCCCTGCACCACCAGGCATACGCAAGTGTGTGTGTGTGTGTGTGTGTGTGTGTGTGTGTGTGTGTGTGTGTGTGTGTGTGTGTGTGTGTGTGTGTGTGTGTGTGTGTGTGTGTGTGTGTGTGTGTGTGTGTATTTAGCAACACATTTACTAATATTGAGTCATTAATGGAGGATTAATGCATTCATTGCATGATACATGTTTAGAAAGAACCTCCAATCGTAATTAATAAGAAGTATTTGCATAAAAAATAGCCTCTCATGACTAAAAATTCAGATAGGAACAAAAATGAGCTTTCATTTGAGAACTCATAAAGATAAAATAGATTTTGATGTTTGGGAATATTTCACTATTTTTGAGAACCGTTTCTTACCGTGTTATGCAATTCTTGGGGCTGATGTAATGCATGTGAACATACAGATCTGGAATAGAAATACCAGATAACAACTGACTTCATCACTGCAGACATGACGCAACGAGAAGACAGTGTCAGTGACTTTTGAGTTATGTGCTAATCGTTGTATTGGGCAGAGTTCAAACCAAAGGGACAAGACGGCGACAGAGGAGTTTTGGATCTGAGATAAGATCCCTTAACCCTTTCACAGCAGTATGCAACAATTCACAACACTAAAAGCAATGTATGGAATCTTTATAAGCATCTAAATGAAAGAACCCGATAAAAAAATAGACTATACAGTTTCTAGTCAGTACAATGTTCGGAGATGGCCGTAGAATAAGAAAAGATGTCTCGTGGTGATAAATGATTAAGGAAAGAGTTAAGTGTCTTAATGTGGTGAAGCTAGGAATCCAGCATTATAAAGAAACACAAAGGAAAATAGAGTGAGGGCAAACAGACATGCTGGCTCTTAGGAAGTTGTTCGCGACCACCCCCACCACGTGATGTAAAGCAAGAGATGAAGGATGGTACAAATGAGCATTACTGCCATGGGCGCCATATGATCTCGCTGAGGCGCCTGAATATTAATAATCAGTCATTCATCAATATTAAGACCCGTATTCAGAGATGCTTTGCTCTCTAACCACGATTTTCTTTCTTTTTTTTTTTTTTTTGAAAGGCTACAGAGATGATTAGCGGCGTTCTCAAGACTGTTTCTACTTTTAATAATGTAGAAATTTTGTTAGTCTGTTACTAGAACCGTAAAAACACCCTCTAAAACCCGTAACACTTCAACTAGAGCCTTTTGAAAGCAGTGGAAGTGTGGCGCTGAAGAGTTTCATAATACAGGCTTTTCTTCTTTAACAGTCAGCACCTTTGTCCACTTGTCAGCAATATTATACACGGCATTACTTGTTTTTTTTTTTTTTTTTTTTATGTTCTCGTGTGCTTTCTCCTCATACTTCAAGCGTCACGCGTTGATTGTCTTGATTTAGGCTTCAGTCACGTGTCTAGCGGCTGTAGGCTCTTCATACTGGGAGAAGTGTAGAAACTTGTGGTGGCGGGGCTGATCATATTAAGCACTGCCACTCTGAATCATCGCCGCCTTGCATCACTCTTCCTTAGTGTCTCGTGTAGTGTCTTCTGTACCCTTTCAGTGCTCGATAACTTTGCCTTATAGTCTTCTTCAACTTATTTAGACACTTCTTTCTTATTCTAGTCTCCAAAACAGTTCTGTAGTAAAAAAAAAAAAAAAAAAACATAGTCTCTTATTGTCTCTTTTTCTGTGTGTAAAGTAAATATTATATTTGTACAGTACTCTAAAAGGTAATAAGAAATAATCAAAGCAGTGAAAGGGTTAACGTTATCTTGCACCCAGACCTTAGTGTGTGTGTATGTGTGTGTGTGTGTGTGTGTGTGTGTGTGTGTGTGTGTGTGTGTGTGTGTGTGTGTGTGTGTGTGTGTGTGTGTGTAAGATGTACTCTCTTTCCTCTTGACCACCATGATGTACACTTCCCCTCACCCCCATTTCTTCTCCCTTCCTCTTCCTCCCACCCTCCACCTCGTCCCCCGCCAAGCCCCGCCCCGCCCCTGCCCCCGCGTCGGCCTGAAGGAGGAGGGTCCGGGGCGGAGATAAACACAGTCATCCGTCAGTCGCAGCCTCTGGAAATAAGCTCATAGATTTTTGCGTCACGTTGAGTAAAAAGTCATCTCGCTAGGATGCAGCATCATTAGGTGACGGCCTCTCCCACTCCCTCCTCCCTCCCCCTCCTCCTCCTCCTCCTCCTCCTCCTGCTCCTTCTCCTCTTCTTCCTCGTCTTCCTTCTCCTCCTCATCATCATCTCTTTCTCCTCTTCACTTTCCTCTTCCTCTTCATCTTCCGTCTCTTTCTGCAGCTCCTCCTCTGACTTCATTACTGCTAACTGTCTGCTTGTCTGTTTGTCTGTCTGTTGATTCGTTTATCTGTCTGTCTGTATGTATGTCTGTTTATCCATCTGTATGTGTTTATGTATGTATGTCGTAGTATGTTGATCTGTCTCTCTGTCAGTGTCTGTCTGTCTGTTTACCTGTCTATCTAACTGCCGATCTCTTTGTCTTTGTATATTGTATCTATTCTGTCTGTATGTCTGTCTGTCGGTCTCTTTGTATTCATGTTCCGGCTCTCTCTCTCTCTCTCTCTCTCTCTCTCTCTCTCTCTCTCTCTCTCTCTCTCTCTCTCTCTCTCTCTCTCTCTCTCTCTCTCTCTCTCTCTAAGAGGGGAGAAATAAAGCTTCAACAATGTCCCTATGCTTTTCTCCCTTTTCTTTTTCTTTTTCCCCCTCCTTTATTTTGCCTCCTTTATCCCTGCCGAGGTACAAATTAGCAACTCTTCCACCGCTGCCCGGGACACACGCCTCCTTGGGGAGTGTCATCTCACTTGCTTCCTGTTCCCTCAATGCCGCTGTATCACGTTATTTGCTCAACTTTTTTCGCCTTATATTCTCTCTCTCTCTCTCTCTCTCTCTCTCTCTCTCTCTCTCTCTCTCTCTCTCTCTCTCTCTCTCTCTCTCTCTCTCTCTCTCTCTCTCTCTCTCTCTCTCTCTCTCTCTCTCTCTCTCTCTCTCTCTCTCTCTCTCTCTCTCTCTCTCTCTCTCTCTCTCTCTCTCTCTCTCTCTCTCTCTCTCTCTCTCTCTCTCTCTCTCTCTCTCTCTCTCTCTCTCTCTCTCTCTCTCTCTCTCTCTCTCTATATATATATATATATATATATATATATATATATATATATATATATCTGTTCTTGCCTTATTTTTCTCTTTAAAAACGAGAAAAAAATGGAGAAGAGAAAGAGAAACTGGTGAGGTAAAATATCACTATATTCATATAAAGAAAATAGTAAAATGTAGAAATATTTATATGAAAGGAAGTTATAGAAATACATGACGATATATAATTATTAAAGAAAGAAAGCTAGAAAATGAAAACAAACAAGAGTGGAAAAATGAAAAATGTAGATCTGAATAAATACTTTTCCTCTTTTTTTCTTTCCATCTCTCTTCCTTTTCTATTTGCAGTTTTCTTTCTTACACACGTGCATTAATGCTTTTCACATGCCAGGGAGGCTGATCAAGGGGAAAAAGCAATTTTTTAAGATCCTATTTGGAGTGCCGCTAAATAAATAGATAAATAAATAAAAATAAATAAATAAAAACAGGATAAGTGGGAGAGTCTGGCAATTTGTTTTTTGAAACAGTCCCAGTAGCAGACAGGAGGAGATACAGAAACAGAAAGAGAAGTTAGGAGTTCAATAATAAAAGTGGTTGCAGACTGAAGATACATGCATCAGTACAGTGGACGGAATAGGGGTAAAGGTGCAGCACGGACGCTGGAGGAGAAGAGGGGAGGCATGCAGTTAACAAGTTCAGAGCAGCAGTAACTATGGAAGTAACGGTATAAAACAGTAATAGATGCAGGAATGATGTGACGAGCGAGAGTCAAGACAGTCTGTTAGAGGTGAGGAATCGATGAGACGAAAAGTTTCTGACTCCACCCAGTTTGGGAAGGTTATGTGAGTTGACCATCTCCATATGGAAGAGCAGTGCCACATACGTGGACGGATGAGGCCTCTATACGAGTATAGAGCTAATAGCTGAAAGGACACAAAGTAATGATGAAGGAGACCCAGAACCCTAACTTCATGGAAGCTGTTTTAGCAAGAAAAGAAATGTGAAATTTCCAGTTGAGATTTATAATGAAGGACTGTCCAACTATGTTCAGTGTAGAGGAGGAGGATTGTTGAGCGTCACTAAAGAAGAGAGGATTCTTGTCCTGGAGGTTGTGTTGAGCGGATGGAAAAAGGAATTGAGTTTTGAATGCCCTGACCAACATAAGGTTTGTTGTGGCCCGCGCTGAAATTGTAGACAGTTTTGAAGTTAGACGTTCTGCGACTTTGCCGCGTGAGCTGTTTAACTTTTCCTAAATTGTCTGACAAATGACGTTGGGAAATACAAAATAGAGTCAACAGCGTAAGAAGGAAGAGGACAATAAGTTTAACTGAAATTATTAATGAATAATATGAATATGGTAGGTGACAGGACAAAACCCTGTGGAACACTGGATGATAGGATTGAACCCTGTGGAGTAACACTATTAATAGTAGGTTGAGGAAAACTGTGGCCGTCTACCACTACAGCGATAAAAATGTTGGAAAGGGGGCTCGAGATAAAGATGCAGGGATGGCTAGAATCCGTAAGAGAAAGCCTTAGAAATTAAAGATTCATAACAGACTCTACCAAAAGCTTTTGATATGTCTAAGGCAAAAGCAAAGGTTTCACCAAAATCCCTAAGACAGGATGGCCAAGATTCAGTAAGGAAAGCTGGAAGGTTGTCTGTGGGTCGTCCTTTGCAGAATCCATTCCGTACTGACGACCAGAAAGAAGGATGAAAGCAGATACATATTTAAAAATCTTTTTTTTATGAGGAGAGACTCAAAATCCTTAGAAATACATGAAAGCAAAGTAACAACTCATTATTTTTGAAGGATTGGAGCAGTCACCTTCCTTAAGGACAGGTTGAACGTAGGCAAGAATAGGTGGATGCTGTAAGAGTCGGAAACGCTTGACCAAGCAGAAAGTGAGCTGGACACTTACAGGGATCGATAGGAGAGACTCCATCAGGGCCATAAACCTTCAGAGAACCAGGATAGGAGATGGCATACAAAATATTATTACAAAGAATTCATATAACACGCATAATAAAGTAGGAAGAGGGAGGTGAAGGAGGAATAGGCCCTGAAACATCTAGTGTGGAGTTGTCAACAAAGGTCTGAGGGAAGAGCTTCAGCCATGGAGACTGAGGAGATGGCAGCGAAGCCAAGTGAATGAAATAGAGGGTGAGGGGAGAGATAAGTAAAAAAAAGCTGTTAGAGATATTTTTGTCTAGATGCCAACAACCACGAGAAGACTACCTAATAAGATTTTGGCTTTTCTCATTAACGTCTTTTTTCTTTCTTGTGGTGGGGTGTCGGGACAGGGGAATAGACAAGTCAGAGAATAGATTTAGTATGATCTCAGGCACATATATTAAGGGCATGTATTTCAAGAGGTGGGAGGCTAACGTAATGTATGTGAGCCGCCTTTCTATACTGAGCAGCACGACAGCAAGCTGAGCTAAGCCAAAGTTAGTAAGATTTGGAATTAGTTTATGAAATATGTCCCTCAATGCCAGACTTCTGTTACGCGCCCATCACCGTGAGATGGATCTCTGATACAGAATCATTAGTCATTCCAAGGACCCTCAGAATATGATCATCTCAGGTTCTGCCAGTTAGCAGAGTTGTAGCGCTAGAGGCACCTCCATTTTGTTGGTCCACAGGCGGTACTAGAGCGTTAGGATAAGATGCATGAAAAAACAAAAAACAAAAAAACAAAAAAATGAGATAAGAAGAGCACAACATAGACAACCATTTGATATAAGGTAATGGGTTGAAAGGTTAGGAAATGATCTCCAAGGGAGTTAAGAATGCAGATGAGGCGAGGCAATAATTACTCAAGATTGCTTAAAATAGCACATTGTTTACCAGGCTCGTCAGTGACAGAAGATGATGGCCAAAGTTGTTCGTGAACATTGTAATCTCCAAGTGGTTCTAGTGATTTTATCAAGAATGGAGAATGTACTCCACTTTGGAAATTAAATAGTCAATTAAATTTAGAGTTAGAGGAGTTGGGTGCGAGATACACAGCACAGATGAATTTTGTGAGAGGGTGACAATGATGTCTTAGACAGACGGTGGAAAATTCTGAAGACTTCAGAGCGTGGCCACGAGGGCAAGCTGTATTGATGGTACAGACACAACAGCCAGCGACGAACTGAAATAATTTTCATCGTTTTCCACTTATTTTTTTTTTTTTTTTTGTGTGTCTTTTTTTCTTATCCTATAATTTTTCATATTTTTTTAAATCTCTCTCTCTCTCTCTCTCTCTCTCTCTCTCTCTCTCTCTCTCTCTCTCTCTCTCTCTCTCTCTCTCTCTCTCTCTCTCTCTCTCTCTCTCTCTCTCTCTCTCTCTCCATCATTTAATCATCATAATCATGTTATATCATAATCGGCGAGCTTATCAACCAATCTATCTAATTATCTATCTGTTTATCTGTCAATCTATCTATCAATATATAAGTGTGTGGGATTATCTACTTATTCTTTATTTGTTCATTTATTTACTCATTTATTAATCTATCTATATGCATACCTATCCATCTATATCTATCAGTCAGTCGATTTATCCATTTATTTATCCATCTATCTGTATGTTTAACAATCCGTCTATCTGATTACCTACTAATTTCACCATTCACATTACATATTGTTCTCTCTCTCTCTCTCTCTCTCTCTCTCTCTCTCTCTCTCTCTCTCTCTCTCTCTCTCTCTCTCTCTCTCTCTCTCTCTCTACCTATCTGTCTATCTATCTACCTCTTTCTCAATTCATCTATCTATTAATTAACATATAAAATTAATCTTTCAACCCATCCATTTACTGCATTCCCCTCATCTGTGATACAGCGCGGGAACAAGATGAGCCGTCCGGTGACAGGGCGGCGGGAGAGGCGGTGGTGGGAGTGGATGTGCCCCTGCTGCCCCTGCCTGTGTCCAGAGCAGGGGGCGCAGTACTTCAACGTGTCGCCCTTCAGAAGGGAGAAACTCCTCTTCGAATTCAACACTTTCTTCGGTGAGTTTATCTAGTACATGTGTGTGTGTGTGTGTGTGTGTGTGTGTGTGTGTGTATGGAGTCTACACGGGTGCCTAATCTTATTTTATGAAATACCGCACATATATTTTTTTCTCTCTACATGCGGGCCACACCTGCTCCGTAGCCTCAACATCTGTCCCCACACCTGCACCATGCCCACATTTTTTATTTATTTATTTTTCTACAACCTCCTCATTTTGTAGCCGCAGAGTCAATCCTTTCTCTGCGATACGGAAATATTAGCAGAACCAGAGGCAATGCTTGAACTCTTTATAAGCCTCTACAAGAAAGTTAGGGATAAAAAAGAATACATTTTGTAATACCTTGCCAGTTTAAAGATTGAATGTGGCTACAGAACACGTAAAAATTTCTCAGAGTGATTAGTAATTAGTTCAAGATGTGCCAAAGACCAATCAGAGGGTATCACTCCACGTCACACTCGCGCGGTAAGTATGTCCTCGAAACTGAAAGACAGAAATCCAGTCAGCCCGACTCTCTTCATCACCTGCGCACCACTTAGGCTGTCACGGCGCACTGAATTCATATCACGAAGAGATTTCTCATTCGCTGTACAACCGTCAGGAGACTTTCGGCTGGATAATAAACATGAGACACGTGTTTCCGTCTTCTGCTTGTACATGAGGAAGGCACAGTGAGTGAAGAGCACCGGCCACTGTCGTTGTCCATTAGTCTGGCGGCGGCCAGTGCCCTCTGACGAAGAATTTCTGAGGTGCATAATGAAACACTGCTCTCTGTCGGCAAGTTTTCGGGCTACGGTTTCCGAAGCCAAGCTGATCTAGAACTCGCTCTCCTTGCCTACTCTCTCCTGTGGCAGTGAAACGGTTGCTGCTCTCAGAATGTTCTTGACACTTCCTTTTATGTACTTTTTTTCTTTCTTTCTTTCTTTTCTTTCTTTCTTTTGTATTTAAGACATTTTCAATCACCACATCAGTTACCCTTGGCCCAAACATAGTTCTCAGAAATGTGAATACGAAAGCAATCATACTATCAAAAAGCATTAACCTTTGGGGAAAAAAAAAAAAGGTGAAACAAAACATATATTAATGGCATAAACTCATCCATATGACTCTGAACACGCGCCAGTGGAGACGCGGCGCGTGTCGACAGCCATATGAATGAGTTTATGTAAATACTGTGTTTATTTGCTGCCAATATTTTTTTTTTTTTTTATGAAGGTTCAGTGCTTTAAAATTTATTGCTTTCGTGTTGATATTCTCCAAAAGGCAATTTAAGGCAAGCATAAGTGATACGATGACTGAAAATGTCTTGAAAATTGAGAAAAAAAAAAAAAAAGAGGATTGGGGGAAGTAGTGAGAGCAATACAAGTACGCCAATCAACTCCACCACCGAAATGAAGATGAAACAGATAAGCTCAGTGCAAGGCAATTACCAAGTCTGGCGTCTGCACTGTCCTCTAGCGGAAGATTTCTGAGCTAGTAATGAGAAGCTCCGCAGATTTCTGAAAAAATAATAAGCTCCGCAGATTTCTGAACTAATAATGAGAAGTTTAGCAGATTTCTGAACAAATAATGAGAAGTTTGGCAGATATCTGAACTAATAATGAGAAGTTTGGCCGATTTCTGAACAAATAATGAGAAGTTTAGCAGATTTCTGAACAAATAATGAGAAGTTTAGCAGATTTCTGAACAAATAATGAGAAAATTTCTGAAAAAAAAATAATGAATAACTAGAGAAGCTGGTGAGTATTTCTGATCCATGAACGATGAGTAATAATTCACAGCCAAGTGGTTCGTGTCCTCAGTGTATACAGAGGCCTCGACAGAAGCTTCCTCGGAACACACTACGTTAATTCTTTCACTGGAGGGAGTTTTTGGGTGGCAGAGGGAGCGCTGTCTCATAACCTTAAGCCTCCTCTTCCTCTCCCACCACGACTGTTTTCAAAGGCCACGGAGATGATTAGCCGGGTTCTCAACAGCGCTTCTCCTGTAGAAATCTTGTTAATATGTTACTAGAATCATAAAAAAAAAAAATAAAAAATACCCTTAAAAAACCATGTCACTTCAACTAAAGCCTTTTGAAAGTAGTGTGGTGCAGGAGTGTTTCAGATAGCCTCATTGTTGTGACGCCTATAACTCTCTCTCTCTCTCTCTCTCTCTCTCTCTCTCTCTCTCTCTCTCTCTCTCTCTCTCTCTCTCTCTCTCGCCGTCACAGTGCACACGTTCGCTGGCGGCGGGAGTGGCGGCGCTCCTCCAGAATACACAACTAAGGTGTGCCATTTAGTACACAATGAGGAGCTCGCGAATAAAACAATGCACCGACTTTTCTTTTGATTCGCGCTGGCAGGCCTCACCCTCTCCCTCTCTCTCTCTCTCTCTCCTCTCTCTCCTCTCTCTCTCTCTCTCTCCTCTCTCTCTCTCTCTCTCTCTCTCTCTCTCTCAGCCTCCTTCCACTCCTTCTCCTCCATCATTCGTCCTCCTCCTCCTCTTCCTCCTCCTCCTCCCTCTTATCCCTGCTCCTTTTACTCCTTCTTCATCTCCTACTCTGTTGCCTCCTTCTCCTCCGCCATCTCGTAATAAAGGGGTTTTCATTTCTGCTTTGTTTTCACTCTTATTCATCTCTATACTTAAGGCGACATTCCCGTCCTTTCCGCCCTGTCGCTTTCTTCTGTTTAATCACTTTTTCTTCTCGAATTTTTCTATATATTTTTCGTAGCCCCCGTGCTCTCTCTCTCTCTCTCTCTCTCTCCTCTCTCTCTCTCTCTCTCTCTCCTCTCTCCCCTCTCTCTCTCTCTCTCTCCTCTCTCTCTCTCTCTCTCTCTCTCTCTCTCTCTCTCTCTCTCTCTCTCTCTCTCTCTTTCCAGCTTTGTTTCTGATTCATCTCAACCTTTGTGTGTGTGTGTGTGTGTGTGTGTGTGTGTGTGTGTGTGTGTGTGTGTGTGTGTGTGTGTGTGTGTGTGTGTGTGTGTTTCAGAATAAAATACCAAATCTCAGCTCCATTTCTCTTCTCTTTATTTCTCTTTCTCTTCACTTCAGCTCTCATTCCTCCGCCTTACTAATTAATTTCCTTGGAATGCCTCTTTTCTTATCTTTTATTTCCATACAGTGTACATACGTAGTGCTTTCTCCTCTTCCTCTTATTTTGTTTATCTTTTTCCTCACCTCCATCTCCTTCTCTTTCTCCTCCTTCTGCTACTACTACATGTCTTACTGTTTAGATAATCTACTCTCTTCTTCCTCCTTGTTTACTTTTACCGTGCTTCTCCTCCTCCTCCTTCTCCTCCTCCTCGTACTACTACTACTACTACTACTACTACTACTACTACTACTACTACTACTACTAACAACAACCACTGCACTCACTACTGTTCCGTCTCCTTTCTTTCCTTTCTCTTTCCTTTCTCTCTCTCTCAATCCTTCCCTTCCCTCTTCGGCCACTCACTTCCTCCTTCCTTCCCTCCTACCTACCACCACCACCACTACTACTATTACTTCTACTCCGACACTTCCCACACTTTGGCCCATTCTACTCCCCTCCCCTCGCCTTCCACTCGCCCTCTTTTCCTCCCCTTCCGCACCCACACCTCAAGGCAGCTTTTCATATTCCAGGCCTCTTAGTCTTCCAGCTTCACAACCTCGAGAAATGGACTTGTGAATATGCGCGGCCCGACGGTTTCGTAACCCGGACCCTTTGATTCTTTCTTCTTTAAATCCGGCTTTTGTCTTGACTCCCGCGGCCCTCCGACCGCCTCACCTGTTCCGTTATGAAGGGGGAAGGGAAGCAGGGAAAGGAGGGGAAGGAGGGAGGGAGGGAAGAAGGGAGGAAGACAGGGAGAGGGAGGAGTGGAGGCAGGGAAGGAGAAGGAGGACTGGGACTGCATTGTGACGGGAAGGCAAGAGGCAGGGATGGAGGGTGGTGGAAGTTTTGTGAGGAGGAGGAGAAGGAGAAGGAAAAGCAGTAAGGAAAAAAGGAAGTAAAAAAAAAAGAAAGAGTAGCAGAAGGGAGAATACGGATAAGAAGAGATGGGATGCGGAAGGAAGAAGTGGATCGAGAAAGGAAAGGAGAAAAAATTGGAGATATAGGATGAAGAGAAGTAATAATGTTAAAAGAAGGAAATAACAAGCAGGAGAACGAGAGGACGAGAAGATACAAGAAGACACAGGAGTAGCAAATAAGAGATGGCCTGTTGGTTTATGGCACACACGTATATGAGTCTACTGTGGATTCTTACTACATTAAGTCACGTGATTAACGAGCGACGAGCCTCCTCCCTGGTGACACTCCCTGCTATGGCGCGGCGACATCACGAACACAACACATCTCTGGAAAACACCAGGTACGCAGATTTTCATCGAGCAGAGGGACAGAAGAATTTTACGCGGCACAATCGCAAAAAAGCTCTGTCTCAACTTGTTAATTAGTTTTTACGCACACGTGTTCGCTTAGTGATAAAGTTCTAACCAACCCAGCTGATAAGTTTTGACGCGCACATCTTCACTCACTGCAGCAAGTCCTAAATGACCTCACCGCTTGTCTCCACACGCGTGTCTCCAGGAGTAACTTGCTCCGTTGAGTGACGACACGACTCGGGAACAGATTCGACTAATTTCGGTGCTGCAACATTTTTGTTTTCAATGTGAGCTATTGTTTCTCGTCGTCTTAGTGGTTCTAACTTAAAGAACTTTGATAATCGACGGTGTTGCATCATCAAACATTATAAATGGCCGCATCGTGTTATTGCAGCCTTCCTTTCTTTAGGAGACAATGTATGAACATTTCAGCCTTTATTTAAAAAAGTTTGGTTGATAATGCTGACATCAGCTTTGTGAGACACCGTTTTAATACTGTAGTCCCTCATGTCATAGTTGCATACCTCGTTGAAAGATTCGCTCATAAAAATGCAATGTCCTTCTTGGAGTCAGAGGAGCAAAATACACCACGCATCAAAGGTGAATCGGGCCAGGTGTTGTCAGCGAAGTGTAGCGTGAAATTATTATTCCCGGTGGCCTGGATTCAAAATTGCTCGCCTTGTCTGTTGGTCCAGCATCAAACCTTAGTTATGGGTACTTTTTGTTCCTGGTACAAAAATGGACTCTACATTCAGACTGAAAGGTATTTGTCTTTTGTGAGGTAAATGAACACTATAGTCCACACCGCTCTGTGCAGCGTCACGGGCCTTCACCCCGTTTCAGTCTCGTCTGTATGTTTTGAAATGATGATCTAAAAACACTCCTAAAGTCTATTACACGTAGTGAAAAAAGGCCATCTCAATACTGAACCCTGCAGTACCTTGCCGGCGACGGGGAGCTATTTCCAGACCGATAGAGGGAGGAGGAGGAGGAGGAGGAGGAGGAGGAATCTAGGAATACTATTGGGAACATCAGAAACGCAGGTAAAAGAGCTTACTGACTTATAACGAGATTACCGGCTGAATGGCGTACTCTATTCCCGGATCTTTGCCGCTATTGTGAAAACAGGATAGAAAACGGAGAGGCTTCCTCCCCACCCACCATTCCCGCCCCTCCACCACAGCGCGGCAAGGCGAACACCAAGCGTTTTGAAAATCTTCACACCACGAAAGGAAAGAAAATTTCAGCATAACACACCTGATGATAGTGTGCTGATAAAAAAAAAAAAAAAAGAGAAAAGAAAGAAAGAAAATACGAGGAGAGGAACACTTGTGCTTCTCTCGCGATGGAAAGAAGCACCGCATAATTTTGATACAGAGCAGAACACTCGACTGTTTTCATCCAGGGAACGCAAAAGTACATGAGTTGTTATATGGTCAGTAGCGGACCAGTCGGACTTCCCTTTAGGAGGATGACAGGGGAAAGGTGGAAGGAAAGAAAGAGAGAGAGGAAAAAAAAAAAAAGAGCAAAAAGTGAAATCAACTAAATAAATGAACGTTAACTCTAAAAAAACTATGAACAGAAATATAGGATTGTTTTTCTTACTTATTCATATACTTATTTATTCATCCATTTTTTCCAAAGCGGCGGTGTGCAGGATTTGCGGAGAAGCGACGAAAAGTGAGGGATCGTGAGCGGCGAGGATGCGTGACGTGACCGAGGCTTCCCCCGCGGGATGGGTCTTCATCCTCCCTTAGTGGCCGTTTCTCTAATGCGATTTTCATACTTGCTGGTCATCCTTCAGTAACACGATACATAGGGCACTCCTACCACCACCACTACCACCACCACTTCCCTCGCTGCCTCCGTGCCTATCATTCAATCTTTCAAACTACAGATGTCATTGACTAGCATGTATGTAATCAAGTTACATTTAGATAACTCAATAATTTAATTTTTACAAGGGCAATATGGATAATAAGAATCGTATTTTTTATAAAGGCAGTTTTGGTAATAAGTTGTTTAAGAATAAAGGACCATGTTTTTGATTATTTAAAATTGTTAGTTTCCGATTTTTCTTCCATATGAGCTACATTTCAAAATTACTACCAAGGAATTCCGCAGTTTTTAATGTGCATCACCAAACTTGTCTCCTTTCACACATTGGTGGAGAAAGTGAGATCATGCAGCAACGAATATCCCAAATTTCTCGCAGCCACATTCAGAAATAACAGAAAGAAGGTAATCTAAACTTTCTAAAGCGTTTCTGTGAATGCTAAGTATCTTCTCTGTCACTCATACTTAGAAGTGCCAAGCAAAACCATCATCACTAGAGTGTGTAGTAAACAACAAATACGAGCATAATAGTCAGTCAAGGATGATGTAGGGAGAGTACGAGGAAGTAATTGGGCAGACCCTTGTGAGCTGCATTATTAACAGGTTTAGGACAAGTTTAGGACAGTAACATCACCACAGCCTCCACACACTCCTCAGAACTCAAAACAAAGATGCAGATCAAGGGATGAAAAGTATTTCAGTACTAACAATCTGTGTCAAGTTCTACAGAAAACATTGTAACTGTTTGAAGCTAATTATTTCTTCGATTCGAGGACACGATGTCTAATTCATTCGAGGCACAAGATGACCATTAAGTGGACTGAGGGATTAGAGGTATGGTGTGTACCCTTCCCTGGACAAGCTGTGCAATTCGAATAGAAGAAACCAGCAGCTGTTAACCGGAGTCTCCATAGCCCGGGCACGTATCGCAAAACAGCAGCAACTGTAATGGCAGCACCACACCACGCGGTCGTCAGAGTAAGCCCACCACGAGGAGGGAATGGTACTTCTGCCTTCCTGCCAGCCAACCCCTTCCCCTTCTTGTTAGCCTCAATGCATCGTTCCATGTCCCTTCTACGTCATCGAGGAAGGAAGGGACGCGACAGTCGGAGAGACAGATGGATTGCAACTGCGGTCTGGAGTAGCTGGTGGTGCTTCTTGAGGTCTGGTGTTGGCGGTGGTTTGTCTCTACACCCGTGCGATATTTATCTGAGACGCCTGCTGTCCGTCTGCCTCGCCTTTCAGTGGATAGCCGTTCTTCGTAGCCGTGGCGTATGTTCCAGGACTTCTGAACAGTGCTCGTCCCTGGAAAGTTCTCATTTCCTGGAGGAGTCTCTATAAGCTGTGTGGTTCGTGGGTTCGTAGAAGTGTGTTGCTCCAGCAATCGTAATATGTCTTCTCCATTCTTTGTTTGTGTGCTTTAATTAAAAATATTGTCATCCTGTTTTTCGTTTCTCTCGGCACAAAGTCTGGAATCTATTATAGGTGGGTGGGAAGACGCCGTCTAGCGCCTTACCTTCACGGTGGCTAGTCCGCGGTGTAACAGTTAACAGTAATTTATTGCCTGAAGGAGCCACGTGCATCCACCACCACACCAACACTTCCGGCAGGTTCTGTTAATAAGCATTGAACACTTCAGAGTCTTCGTTAACTTCTGAGTTCTTGCGTTGGGATCTTGATTGTTATCCCTTAATCTTTCATTCACAATATTAAAGCAAAAATCATCCGGTCTCTATTTTATGAAAGCTTTTAAATTTTGTACATAAGATAACTTTAGGGAGTGTGATTTATATTGGCATTGAAATGGACCTTTGTTCTTTTCATTGTGTTACTTTACTGAAAAAGAACAAACTTTAGTTCTCGTATTACATGAAAGAATTTATGTAATGTAGTATTACATGAAAGAATTATGTAGTGTCTGAATCATGCCACTGGAATGGACGAGACTTTATCTCTTGTTTTTATGTTATGTTACATTAGCTGGAAGAATTAATATGGAGAAAAAAAAAAAGTAAAATGAACCTTGGTCATGTGTTATATTAGCTGGAGGAACTACTGTCGGAATTGTCAGTGAAGTGGACTTAAATCTTACGTTCTATTACAAGCTGCTCAGTGATTTCTTTATCCTGTGCTCTACAAACTGAAGAACTATTGTCGGAATTATGGCAATAATTTAATCTATGAATGTTTTATGGCTCTAGATTTTTTTTTCTATTCCTTCTCTATTACCCATAATTACTACTCCTATATCTCGGCTGATTTCATCCTCTTAGTTAAAAAAAAAAATGGTAGCGGGACTTTCCTTTCACGTATCCGTAGACTTTGTATCCGGTAGACTTTGCCTGTCGTCCATACCCAGCAACACACCACCTGGCAGACGACCTTGTCTCGTGATTTCACTCGACCACAAGTACGGACACTCTTATCCAGCCCGAACAACAGGGTGCCAGGGGGTGTGGGAACTTATATTTCATGCGTAACTTGTTTTAGCGTTATTCTCTCATCCTTCTTTTCTAACAGTTAACCCAACGTAACCTACCACAATCCAAAACACAGCCACAGTTTTCAGCCATAGTTTCAGCATCATTACAAAAACAAATCAGATATACTTTGGTGGAAAACAATTTTACAGAAGAAAATATGCAGCAGCTCTGCGGGGAATCTGTCAGGAGGTGAAATGTCAGAAAATGTTAGAAGAGAAAAATTTTCCGTGGCAATTATGACGACAATCCTTTTTTTTTTTTATTCATTTTTTTACTTATTTATTTTTTCTTCTGAGCTTTGTTTTCCCTTTGCCAGTGCCACGTCACACAGCAGACTGATGCTCTCCTACACGCGGGTTCTTTCTGATGCTCCCGTTAGGTGTCGCCGCAGCTGATCGGTCTTCTATAATGTGGTCTGTTTTCTGCGCCTTCCACAGTCGCATCCATTACAAGCACATCTTCTGCCACTGTATCTACAAAGCTTCTCTTAGATCTCCCTCTATTTCTCCTGCCGGGAAGATCAATCCCCAACATCTTACACCTCATAAACTCCTCGTCTCTCCTCTTGACACCCAAACCTCAGTCACCTAAGTCGCACCCATTACAAGCACGCGTTTCTTCACTACATCCATAACCGTTCCCTTAGGTCTTCCTCTCTTTCTCCTGCCGGGAAGATCCATCTACAGCATCTTTCACCTCGCATACTCCTCATCTTTACTCTTCACGCCCAACCATCCTCAGTCTCGCCTCACTGCCCTTGTCACCAAAACTAATATGCATGTGTTGTCCCTCTGATGTATTCATTCCTCACTTTGTCCAGTCTTAGCACTCCTAAAGCAAATCGCAGCATCTTCATTTCAGCGACTTTCAACTCCACCTTCAGTCTTTTCGTCAGTGGCATTGTCTTCATAACGCAAAACACGGCTGGCCTCACTGCTGTCTTGTATATCTTCCCTTACGTTTTGGCAGAGACCTTTCCGTCTATATCACCACTGTCATCGCCCTCCACCCGTTCCAACCAGCTTGCAGTCGCTTCTGAATCTCTCTCACACGCTACTGGTACAGAAAATAATCCATAGGGAGTGTACAAGACGGAGTGTATAGGAAGTGTACATACAAGGGAGTGTATTAGTAAGTATAGTGTAAGTAATGCAAATAGTGTATAAAGAGTGTGTATGAATGTATTGATAGTGTATAGGTAGCATATAATAATAGGATGTGTATGGGAGGAGGTGACTAGGGAGTGTATAGTAGTGTATAGGAAGTGTATAGCAATGTATTCCCAGTGTATAGGTGGAAATAGGTAACTTTCATAATAGGGACTGCCACGTGTATCCCTGATGAGTTCTCGCAGCTTCTCTTATGTGTATGGTATGTATGCACCATGTATAGATGTAAGGAATGATAGGGAGGGAGTTCATAGGGAGAGTATAAGCAGCACATAGGAGGTAGTGCATAGGTAAGTTGTAGCGGGAAGCATAAAGAACACTGTTGGTCTTCCGTGTGGCTATTCCATGAGGCTGTTCCTAATTACTTAATAGACGTAACCACCTCCTGGACGTGTACTTCCCGCACCGCTAAGACCAACACCTCACGCCAGCCGCGGTGTTGTAATTACCTTCCATAACAACGAGCTATTAGCGTCCGCACCATCAAACCCACGCCTGTGTTAAAGTGGTAATAGTAGTCCCTTTAGTAACGCCCTTCTTTTAGGAGCTTAATGGTAGCTGGTCTACTTTTGCCTCTGTACTGATCACGTGTTTTATAATTATGTATAGACTTGGTGTTGTGCTATGTTTGACTGCACGTGCTTGTTCTCATCGTTTTCTTCCTTCTACCACTGCTGCTGCTTCTATTGCTGCTGCTGTTACTACTACTACTACTACTACTACTGCTACTACTACTACTACTACTACTACTACTACTACTACACTACTACCTATTCCATTTTTAACTTTATTACTTTCCTTTCTCCTCTTCCTCCTCCTCCTCCTGCTACAACAACAACAACAACAACAATAACAACAACTACTACTACTACTACTACTACTACTACTAACATTCCATACTACAGCTGTTACTATTACACCCCTCCCCACCCCCACCACCACCACCACCACCACTACAATTACTACTTCCACCCAAAGACGTGAACCGCGATGGGCTTCTGGAGAAGAGGGACTTCGAGACGGCGGGGGAGAGGCTATGCAAGAGGGGCGGCTGGCTCCCTGAGGACCCGAGAGCCGTGAGAGTGAACCAGCTGATGTCGAACCTGTGGCTGGCACTCAGGAAACACGCTGATCGAAACCACGACGAGAAGGTGACGCGACTGGAATGGGTGAGTAACGAAACGAGACTGAAGCTGTTAAATTAACGTTCCTTGGAGAGACGTAGGTTAAGAGGGGACGTGATCGAAGTCTTTAAAGAGCACAGGGGGTTATAATAAAGGAGACGTAAGCAGATCTCTCAGGATAGAACAAGAAATAATTGGTTCAAGCTTGAAAAATTTAGGTTCAAGAAAGAAATAGGAAGGAACTGGTTTTCAAATGGAGTGGTAGATGAATGGAACTGATTCAGTAGTCAGATTGTTGTTATTGCTGAGTCATTAGGGAGCTTTAAAAAGAAGATTAGACAGATTGATGGATGAGGATGACAGGTAGAAATAGGTAGGTATGTTTCCTGCAGGGCCTGATGACGTTCTGCAGCTCCTATTACTTTCTTATGTTCTAATGTTCTTAATGGTTGCTTAACACTGAAATAGATGAGTAACAGTGGAATGCGTGAGTAACACTGAATGGGTAAGTAGGACGCCACTAGAATAGATGAGTGAGGTGCGACTGGAATGGGTGAATAAGACTGGAAAAGATGAGTAAGACTGGAATGGGTGAGTTAGATTGGAATGGGTAAGACTGGAATGGGTGAGTAAGACAGGAGTGGGTGAGGAAGACTGGAATGGGTAAGACTGGACTAGAATGGATAAGTAAGACTGGAATGGGTGAGTAAGACGCGATCGGCGAATGAAGAGACTCCACTAGTGAGTAGATTTGATGTGTGATGACGTGTATGCAACACACACACACACACACACACACACACACACACACACACACACACACACACACACACACACACACACACACACACACACACACAACTTGTTAAAATTCATAATAAAGGGGGAGAGTAAAAAAAAAGATAGGTTGACGACACACACGCACACACACACACACACACACAGAGAGAGAGAGAGAGAGAGAGAGAGAGAGAGAGAGAGAGAGAGAGAGAGAGAGAGAGAGAGAACTACATGTGTTTCCCCCATTCCTAGTTGAAGCTATGGGAGGAGGTGGACCACACTTGGAGCGCGGTGGGGCCGGGAGAGAACACCCACCTGAGGGAAGTAGTGGAGGAGGAGCCCAAGAGGTCCCCGGAGTGGCTGAGGGAATACTTCAACTACAAATTCATGCTGCTGGACGTGTCAGGTGGGCAGGGAAAGAAAAGTATCCTCGTGGGCGGCAGACAAAGATGATTGGAGGAGGTTAAGAGAAGCTTGTAATAATCATGAGGCCTTTGATGATGGTGATGATGGTGATGATGGGAGGGAAGGTGGAAGGAAAGGTACCCGTAGGTGAAGTGAAACAAATTATAGGAGAAAGCTTGCAGTGGAGGATGGAGGCTGCTGATGATGGTAATGATGGGAGGGAATGTGAGAGGAGAGGTAGATAGGTGGAACAAATTACTGTAGAGGGCTGAGAGAGGCTTGCAGTGGAGTATGGAGGCTGCTGATGATGGTGATGATGGGGACAATGAGAGGGAAGGCGGGAGGAGAGGTAGATAGGTGGAACAAGTCTATGAGTAATGATAGAAATGTTGTGAGTTTATAGAAGGGAACTAAGATAACAAATAAAACAAGATTATGAATAATAGTAGAAATGTTACAGGTTTGCAAGGAAGAAAGAAAGAGTAAACTAAAGTTATGAGGAATGGTAGAATCACTAAGTTCATAGATGCAGTGTGTGTGTGTGTGTGTGTATGTGTGTGTGTGTGTGTGTAAGCCAGACAGACAAAGTTTGGTAGTTATATTGATTCCATGCAATTAATCATGGTGGTATGTAATTATATCAACAACTTCCGTGTTATTATTTAACGTTCATGCTGAAATTACATACACGTTATCAATACACTGTGTAGCATTTTGCCGTGTAAACATGTGCTCCTGTTTAACTGATAATTCAGTCCTCGAAACACGATATCAGGACACGCAAATAGTTAAATATAAAATTTATATAGTTACCGCAGAAAACATCCATTTTCTTCCATGCCAGTAACAGAAAATGGTGCGTGAATGGCTAGCTAAAGGAAAAACCACGTTCATTCCTTGTTGATCTCTCATGGAAAACAAATACAAATAAAATAAAAGGATGGATAAAGTTTTCCTTTTTTTTTTCTCGTTAGTCATAAAAGTCAAGCAAAAAAATCGATACTTTTGGTGACTACATTCAGTCTTCACTCGGTTGCTTTCGCGTCATTCAGTACAGTCATTAAGTCAATATCTCCCCTCTTATGAATAATATTACCATGGCATTTTGTCTAATCTTGAGGTACATGGTGTAAATGGACAGCAGCTTCTGTGACGAGAAAGGAGAAAGAAGGAGAAGGAATAAAATAAAAAAAAATAGAGGAAAGGAGAAGAAGAAGGAAGGAAGGAAGGAGGATGATGATGAGGACAAGTAAGAGAACTACTACTACTACTACTACTACTACTACTACTACATTCAAAATAATGATAAAAACTATAAACACACACACACACACACACACACACACACACACACACACACACACACACACACACACACACACACATACACACACATACACACACCAAAAAAAAATGTGAAAAAATAAAAAAAAATTTAAATAACCTAAAAAAATGGGTCAAAATGCCCAGACCAAGAGAAGCGGGAAAAGCAGAAACAATTTGAAAGTTGCATATAATATCAATAAGTACTGCAAACAATATATGTAAAAAAAAAAAAAAAAAAAAGAAACAGAAGGTAATAAAACCCAATGAACGTGAAAAGAGTGTAAATATAAACAGAAATTGAAAGGGAAAAGAAAGATGTATAAAGAATTAAGAAAACGAAGTAATCTGAAAACTCATGAAATAACTGATAAAAAAAAAAAAATAGAGTCAAGAAGGGAAGAAAGTCTAAATGAGAAAGAGGATATCTGTAATGATCGTGATGCAATGGCTATCAATTTTGTCCGATTACCGAAGTTAAGCAACGTTGGGTCTGGTTAGTACTTGGATGGGTGAGCGTCCGTCAGCCAGAACTACACTATATAACAGGACAGTTTCAACGGACATCCCTCGGCGGCGTCATGAGGGCAGTAGAGAAATAAAACACTTTTCCGGACTACATTCTTTTGCGGATCAAGACCAGGCGCGTAATCAGAGGCAGACCAGTACAGTACAGACCGGACATGGGCAGGGCAGGCAGGAAAGAACCGTGCAGGGCAGCAAAGCAGTACTGCTAGAATCACTCCTCGACTTTGTTCTAGAAGTTGCTTCTAAGAACAACTTTTACTTTCAAAGTAAAAGCTGCTCCCAGCGGTAGAAATGCCACTAATATAGCGGTTTTTTTTTTTTTTTTAATGTAGCAACATCATTTTGAATCAAATATAAGATGCCTCTCTTTTGTTGGCTGTTTATACTAATGAATTAATCTTGAGTATTTCTAAGTAATTCTAGACAAATTCTGAGCATTTCTACACATCTCGATAATTTGGCGTATATAAACAAAGCGAGAGCAGAGAGAATGTGTATGCATGTATGCGGTACATATATTCCGCCTTTGTTGACAAAACAAACTTCACTCTTAACTCGTGTGAAAGACCCTCCGAGGTACTTTTAGATTTGAAGCACTTTGAAAGCCCTTGGGTGGAGTAAACTCACGAGTTAGGAGCAAATATTAAAGTAACTTTGATTTTGAAAGTAACTTTTAGCTCTCAAAGTATTTATTAATAAGGGCAATGATCTAGAAGATTTATTCGAGAACTTATTGTCATAGCATGTTGTTTGTATAGGAAGTCTGTCAGTGTAGGGGAGTGAATGTTTGTATATTAAGTTTTTTTTTTCACATGAGAGGTGTGTTGCGTAAGATGCAATAAGATCAGTCTCATGATGTGCACAGAGCAACTTGTCCTCTGAAGGATGCAACGCACAAAAATAATCTTGAATGGAGTAAAAGTGACTGTGAGTCGTGTTTGTGAGTTCTGTTTTATGTAATCAGACTGACTATTGTCATAAAGCACTGACGGCAAACAGTCCTAATGGTACCTGGCATGATGTCACTGTACAGACCATCACGTGGCACGATCAAAGCAGAAATCTGTATTCCAACCACTACACTGCACAAGCCGACACAGACTTGCACTTGCGCTGTGCAGCTCAGCGCCACAGCATGCGCGCTATCGTTTCAAATAATAATTTACAGATTTTCAGCTATGTTCTGTGCTCTGTCGCCTACACCATCTACGTGCCGCGGTGCGTCTCGCCCGAGACGAGAACGAAATGCAACCGAAATCTAGAACCGTGACGTCATGACATGACGTCAAAAATGTTTTGAATATGGCTGCACGCCACAGTCACACAGCTGCCAGCGAGACAATCGTTGCAAGGGTCTTAAATGTGCGTGAACATCCTGTCTCCAAAGAACACAAGGACATGAGGATAACTACTTAAAGAAGTGGACTATTTACAGAAGAAATATGAGCAATAGACTCACGTTTCTGCTTTATTATAATCTGGATGCTGAATACAAGTTGGTTTGGTTACGTTAGATCTAGGCATGAAAATAGTAGATGATATAACACGACTCTCACCTCCTTATCAAACACCCGCCATCGCAACGCAGCCCCGGACAGAGTTACCAGCGCGTGGTTGTTGTGCCGCAGGTGACGGAGTGCTGGACGAGGAGGAGTTCGTGTACATCATGTCACAGCACGGCGCCTCAGAGACCGACGCCAAGAACGCCTGGTTCCTCATGTGCAAGGTGAGAGAACGATATGGAAAGGATACCTCTCTCTCTCTCTCTCTCTCTCTCTCTCTCTCTCTCTCTCTCTCTCTCTCTCTCTCTCTCTCTCTCTCTCTCTCTCTCTCTCTAAGCCCTTGGTCAGCTACATACTAGCAGTGTAGTACTTTAAACACCCTGCCAGTATTCCCACGCCTCCTTCAGCTCAGTGAAGGTTCTGAATGGATCACCTGTACAGTAGCAATGCGGCCCGTGCGGATCTCCCTTCCCTTCCCTGACACAACTACACATGCGGCCACGGGAGCCAACGATCACATGACCTGTTATTAAAATTATGCAGGAAATGGTCGGCGTGGTCTGTAATTCTATGTAAATTCTGTCCGTCCACCCAACATCTCTCTCTCTCTCTCTCTCTCTCTCTCTCTCTCTCTCTCTCTCTCTCTCTCTCTCTCTCTCTCTCTCTCTCTGGTACATTGCTCCACACCGACCGATTGAGTGATGCAGGTTCTGTCCTGGCTCGCGGTAGTTTCTCGAGGGGAGAGATAGCGCTCTTTTTGTAATCCTCGCCGGCGCCGTTTGAACTTATTGTAGTAGTGTTATAACTCATTCAATTTCAAGTGCTCTCTCTCTCTCTCTCTCTCTCTCTCTCTCTCTCTCTCTCTCTCTCTCTCTCTCTCTCTCTCTCTCTCTCTCTCTCTCTCTCTCTCTCTCTCTCTCTTCACTTTACTTTACGTCAAGTTGCATGCAGCTTCCCATTTACACATCTTCCTCTTCATCTTCTTTACATCTAACCTTACCTAATCTAACCTAATCTGATTTTAACCTGACCTAACCTTTGCCTTCTGAACACCACAGGGTCGCCGCGTTCTGGACCAGGCGGCCTTTGAGCAACTGTGCGAGGAATTCTTTCTGAGTGACGACCCCACCTCTGCTGGCACGTACCTCGGGGCCCGCCTGTACTTCCTCCCCGGCGAACAGCGGGACATGGTACCCTGAAGCCCTGCGGTCACTTCCCTTTATCGCATCACCTCCCGTTACCTCACCGGCTCATAACTCTTCTCATTTAGCCCTCTCTCTCTCTCCTGTTGCCACTACTACTACTACTACTACTACTACTACTACTACTACTACTACTACTACTGCTACTCTCTCTCTGTCTCTGTTGACGCTTCTCTTTCTCTTTTCATTATCGTTTTCTAGTTTTCCATCCATCAGCTTTCTTTTCTCTTCACTATTATGCTCCTCCATCATTTATCTTCCTCCTACTTCATCCTCCTCGTTCTTCTCCTTCACTGGTGTCCTGCCACTCTGCTTCGTTATTCTTCATCACTCTTACGCTGGACTATTTTATTACTTTCGTTTCGTTCGTCCTCACTGCTGTACCATAAATGCAGCTACACAAACACACACTCTCTCTCTCTCTCTCTCTCTCTCTCTCTCTCTCTCTCTCTCTCTCTCTCTCTCTCTCTCTCTCTCTCTCTCTTGCAAATCTTTATTATCCTATTCCAGTTTTGAATTCTTTACCCGGAAACAATTGTAGCTTTCTTTTTTACTGCCATCATCATTATCAGCCAATTATTCCACATCATTTTCCACTCATCTCTGTCTATTCCACATCGGCCCACCAAAGTTCACAGTCTAGTCCTTTCACTCACTCCCGTGTCGTCCATGTCTCCACAGCCACGTTTGCTACCCTGCAGTTGAGACACCGAGATTCAGCCACGCAGTTTTCCACACATTCCGTCCATCATTGTAACGCAAGAGTTAACCAGTGTTGACAGTGTTACCGTTGACAATAGAGCTCCCCGGAACATAAGCCATGTCTCTGTGTTGTCTCTCTCTCTCTCTCTCTCTCTCTCTCTCTCTCTCTCTCTCTCTCTCTCTCTCTCTCTCTCTCTCTCTCTCTCTCTCTCTCTCTCTTTTCCGCAAAAATAGCGATAATAACGGCGATGATTTTCAGCCGCTTTGTTCTCTTTCTATAAAGTTATGAGGGTCTGTCTTCCTCCTCGCCCTTATTCCATCCTCAATCTCCTCCGTGACTTGAAGGGTGTGCAAGAAGTACTAATGAAATATATATATATGCATACAATATGTTACAGAATGGAACTATTTATTATATTTGTGAGTTAATCATAGCGGGGAAAATACAAGTGTAATACTTAACATTAAGACGATAAGCGCTTTATGTGTATTATTCCCTTATGACCTACGAGTGTATGTACGTACGTTGGTAACATGAACCACAATATCACATCAAATGACTATCAGAGGACAACGGCGTGGTAACAAGTTGAGGAAAGTAAACAGTATAAACCTTTTTTTTTCCAAACAACATTAGGCACCAACTATCAACAATAATATACTAATAATACTTTCAACGATAACAGTAATAGTAATAATGATAATAATGGTGATAATAATAATAATAATAATAATAATAACGGTAGTAGTAGTAGTAGTAGTAGTAGTAGTAGTAGTAGTAGCAGTAGTAGTAGTAGTAGTAGTAGTAGTAGTAGATAGAAAAAAAGAAAAACAGGAGAGAGAGAGAGAGAGAGAGAGAGAGAGAGAGAGAGAGAGAGAGAGAGAGAGAGAGAGAGAGAGAGAGAGAGAGAGAGAGAGACGTTATATCAAGATGAGAGAGCACATCACTCTAATACCCTGATCATGAACACAGAAGCTTTCAAGAACAGCACAGTGAATCACACCAGCGCCCCACAACACCTACACAGCGCTACACCTGCCCCACCCCTCTACGCGCCACACACGTGTTATTCCCTTCTCACGTGTCTTTGCGTCCACCCTGCAGCACGCCCTCCAGCACACCTCCAGCTCGTCTGGTGCGCGGCGCTGTGTGGCGTCTTCACGTGTGCAAGGTATGTCATGACGCATCTAATACCCGCTGTGCTTTTCTGCCGCCTCGCGTGACATGAGGCAACAAGTGTGCTGTCCCCGGCTCCTGGGTGTGTGCTGATCAGTCTGCTCATGGCCAGGAGAGGATCGTCGCGTCAACATGATTGTGATAAATTACATGGAATGAGATCTTAACTTTTAAGAAATACTAAGTACCAGCTTCAGGTTGTGAAGCTTGGGCCTTTTTCACTTCATCCGTTGGAAAGTTTCAGGGAAAGATTGGGGCGTTGTCCACCGGGAATCCTGCGAGGGGGTTGCCGTCTAGAAGCGCGTCGCGCCGCACACACTCAAACAATTCTCCTCGGACTCAAAACTGTTATCGTTCCCCCCGCAGCCTCCGTACACGAATGACTCGCAGGAGCCAGACTCCTGGGACCAAGCCCATTTGAAGTACAGAGCCCGGCAGTAGCCGCGCGCCATGGGCTGACTGCACACTGCTGCTGCTTGCTCTGCAATAATAAAAGCAATTCAATGAGCCACACTTCAACCCTGTAAGAATGATGAGAGATGAACCCTGTCCATACGTACTTAATGAGCTAAATTATACAGTTGGGTGGAACGTTGAACAGAATTGTTTAGACCCTGGAAGAATGTGGTACGCATTATGAATCAGCAAAGACATCAATCAGACCCGTCGCAATCTTGCTTAGTAACGCAGGAGGAGAAACCTGGTGGAGGGCCCATTCCATTACCTACTAGTAGGTTACTAGGGAACAGCCACGCCAACTTGACCCACACACAATCTCTTACGACTCAAGTATTTCACACCATCCTATCTCCTATCACTTTCATCACACCTAAAATGTAAGACACAGGCTTATCATTACTTGGTGGACACTTAATCAAACGTGTCTTTCTGTATAACAATAAGTCCGGTGCATACTGAGCCACCTTCTTGAAGCGTCTCCCACTACTGAAGTTCATGAGAGCCAGCAGAACTGTAAGTGTTCCCAGCAAGAGGTCTGTGTGTTAGTCATCCTCTCTATTTGCGACATGGGACGAGTGCAAATAGAGAATGAGATCCTCTAGACAGACAGAATGTAACTTTCTCATGAGAAGAGCCTCGTTTCGTCGTGATATTAGAAAGTGAGAGCGATGTTCTCTTTGCACTCAGGGAAAGCAAAAGTCCACACAACAGAAGCTCCATGAAGGTGACTCGCTACGAACGGCACAAGGGAGAGTTTTGGGTATACACTGTGCAGGTCCAGGAAGGCAGCGGGGAAAGCCACGGAATGGAAGCCACTCACATACCATGACTGTGGACATGCCGGGGAAGGAGGGAGAAGGAGGAAGAAGGTACAAAGGATGAAGGAAGCAAGACACCAGCGCCCTTACTCTGAACCGGACAGACTTTTACTTTTCCCGGCGCCAGTTCGGTTGTAAGAGAAGAGGAGGCAGGAAGGGAGACAGGGCGGGATTGATACACACAGGCTAACTCTCCGAGTCTCACCAATAGAGGGAAGGGCATTTACCTCAGCCAGCCCCTCCATGAACCGGCGGAACAACTTTATTAAGATGTCCATTTATGAGGCACTGCTATGCACAGGTAAAGGCTACGTCGACTGCTCTTGGCGCCAGGTAACGCAAAGGTCAGTCACCTCCCACAGCCGTTCACTTTCTAATCATGGTCCGGCACTCCCTCC
>NC_087156.1:5430000-5435000 GCF_035594125.1 Scylla paramamosain
AGTTAGCACTGAAGCAGCTCGTACACATTTACAAAATCTTGTAACGGCCAGCACACCAGCGCGAAGTAAAGCATTCCAAAAAGAACTATACTGCCATTGGCATCACTAGCATTCCATGTAACCATGACACTGCACCCCTGAAAATCTTTTTTAAGTAATTCTGTCGGAAAATGTATTCCAGTCTGATAAGTCTGCGTTAAAGGTTCAGCGATGATAAATAACAATGGTAGAGAATGCTGTGCAGGCAAGCGTGGTCAGCCAGAAAGGATAGATGACGGTCACCAGGAGTGGCTTGAATGCGAGGAAAGAATTGTGGAGGAAAGAATAAGAAGAGGATTTATAAGTCTGAAACAGATTATACAATAATTAGAAAAAAAAATTAAGAATATACGGATTTCTAGATTTAAGGAAATATTAAACCTAATGGCCTAAGCATCCAGGAGTGCAGAGAGGTGCACTCCAGATAGGAAACATATTGTGAGGGACAGAGGGAACAGTGACACCCAGACCCTTATCAAACATAATGAAGAGGATGAAGATAACTTACGGAAGTCCGATTAAGATCTCCCAGCTGGTCTCCTACTCCCACCATTACCACCACCACCGCCACCACTACCACTACTACTACTGCTACTACTGCTACTACTACTACTACTACTACTACTGCTACTACTTCTACTGCTACTACTACTGCTGCTGGTGCTACTACTTCTCCTACTACTACTTTTACTACTGTTACTACTACTGCTACTACTATTGCTACTACTACTACTACTACTACTACTACTACTACTACTACTACTACTTTGCTGATGCTGCTCCTGCTGCCGTTACTATCTATTTATTGTCTCTCGGATTTGCTTTCGCCAATTATTATCCTCCCCCAACAAAAACAGTACACGCTTATCTGGGACATAAAACTTTAAAAGATTTACGTTTTGTTTTTCCTTAAGCTACTAACACCTTCAGTATCGTAGAGCTTAGTGTAAACAAAATCTGGAACAAGCCGGCATTTTTAGAATGCAATAGAAAGCTTAGCTACATGAAAATATTATGGCTTCTAACAAATGATTTTGTCATGTTTCGTGCATTTTATTTATTTATTTATTTGTACATTAATTGTTGTGGCAGCGTATAATTGTGATTACTGTAGTGAAAAAGATTGTTTTTACCTACTTTTAACATGAAATATTCACATAAGTAAAAAAAATAAAATAAATAAATAAATAAAATAAAATAAGAAAAATACAGCATCAGAAAAGAAGCAATATGCATCTAAGTGTGTGGCAAGCCGAAAGTATTTTGACAGACATGCTTCAGCAACCCTGATCACGACGTGCCCAGTACATGTCACTCCCGGCATGAGCCTTCCTCTATTTCAGTAACAGTCAACCTGGGCGCATGGTGCACCTCATGGTGCATGAATACTTTCACAGGATATTTATAAATAATGGGACACATGGAGGGTTATAAAGTGCAAAGTAGGAAAAGATGTTTTTAGGAAGGAAATTGTGTGACATGTAAAAAATTCATTTAAATTAAGATTAAAGTATTAAGATTTTTATTACATTACGCAGCACACTGTTATAGTGAGACGCAACTCGCGCCTCGCAGCTTTGAGATGTGGCATTTTGTTTCATTATACACATAGCACCTATATAACAATTATTTAGGACTGAATAACAATTATCTATGTTTAAAGTATAGACCTAGTACTTTTATTTATATATTTCAGAGAAACGTTAAACATTTATGTATTTTCTGTAACCTTTGGCGCGAAGGTGCATGAATTTATCAAAAGCTCCTGGAAGGGTGCATGAACTTAAAGAAAGTAAGGAACCACTGCTCCATTTGTTATTGTCAGTTTCTCTGTAAGCATCAGCCGACGTAGACATAAGATATGCATGTGTACTGCGCTGTGCAGTATAATTAGTATTTACCCACTGTTACATTTTATGAAAGCTACAAAACCCCTAGTGTGACATATTGAATTAAGTAACGAGATGAAAAAGTCTGGGAGCCACTGTCTTATATATATATATATATATATATATATATATATATATATATATATATATATATATATATATATATATATATATATATATATATATATATATATTCATTTATTTATTTTTTTTTTCTATTATTACACATATCTGTTTATATCATCACTTGCATCATAGAAAAATATATAAGTAAACCAATATTAGCTTGAAGCCACGCGTGCCGCACACTTGACTCATGCAAAATAATTGTTCCATCATGATAAGATGAAGTTCACTGCAATCCCTAACTCTCACACAAAGATAATAATTCTTACTCTATCATAAAATACTGCATCAAATTTCTTTTACCATACTTTTTTCACACTTATTCACCTCATTTCCTTCAGTTTATGTTGAAGGAATACCCTAGACAGACAGACCGACAGACAGACAGACGGACAAACAGACGGAGACAAACAGACAGAGGGAATGACAGACAACAAGATTGTTTGGCAAGATGATGATAATGACAACAACAACAACAACAACAACCCTACCACTATCACCACCACCACCCACAACAACAACAACAACAACAACAACAACAACAACAACAACAACAGCACTCCCCTTCACTTCCCGTCCCTGCTGTCTTCAAACACCATTAATATCCACCCTCCCCCCCCCCGCCCACCCACCAGCGGATGTAGTACATATTCGACGCGAGAAGTTGATCATCGTACACCACAGATCACTTCGTTCCCGTCACGTAATGCCTTCAACTGCCACGAGACTGCCGCTCAATTAAGGACCTGCCTCTCCCTCCCTCTGTCCCTTCAACTCCTCCTCCTCCTCCTCCTTCTCCCTCTCTCTCTCTCCCTCCCCCTCGCCTCTTCCCCGTCTAGGCCCGATCGTCTGGCTACTTCGGCGTAACTTGGAGGCTGGTGGGGGGAATATTGCAAATTTCTTGGGCCCGCAACTTGGTTATATTGGCTCAGAAATTATCCTGGCTCAACATGTACCTTGCCTTAACGACAGCTACTCACCACTCAGGCTGATATAAACTCTCTCTCTCTCTCTCTCTCTCTCTCTCTCTCTCTCTCTCTCTCTCTCTCTCTCTCTCTCTCTCTCTCTCTCTCTATCTCTCTCTCTCTCTCTCTCTCTCTCTCTCTCTCTCTAACGGCTCAGCTGATCATCATGCCAAGAAGCAATTTTTTGTAGTTTCTAATTCCAAAATGTTCACTGTTGGCAATAAATATCAATCAATCAGTCAGTCATATTCTCTCTCTCTCTCTCTCTCTCTCTCTCTCTCTCTCTCTCTCTCTCTCTCTCTCTCTCTCTCTCTCTCTCTCTCTCTCTCTCTCTCCCTCGCATCCTATTTACTCAATTCTCTGATATTTTCGCATACTCATTCCTACTGACCCCACGCCCATACTTATGAGTCAGGGCTCCCACTCGTACTCCCACTCTCCCTCCTCTCACTTGAGCCCACACGCGCGTGCACCTGTCAAGCGGTGGCTGTGCATGGGGTCATCGGCACCTTACAATTACATCACCCCTAAACTACACACGCTCAAAGGGGACTTTCCTACATTCATTTCCGTTTCCCTTTACTTTTTTTTTTTTTTAAGAGGTGGAAAAATGCAGTTATTGGTTCATCCTTCTCTCTCCCCCGCCCCCCTTTTTTTTTTTTTTTTTGTGGCATTTTTTACAAGTGTTTTACCCTTTGTAAAAGATTGTTATAATTAAACAAACCGCAACTTCCCCTGCACTCACAGGAAATAAACGGGAAAGAGATCCGTATTGCAAGAGAACGGGAGGGAGCGAAATTAGCACGCAGGGACTCCCACCGCCTTTTTATCGCACCATTTCCTTCCATTCCTACTGTGCCTGTCACCCATCCAGCCGGCGACCCCGCCCCTGCACCTCCTGCCATCACCACTGCTACCATCACCTCCACCACTACCACCACCATCCAACCTCCTGCCATCATCCCCTTGTATTTCTACCACCACCACCACTCAGCCCCCAACCACCTGCAGGGTCAACGCCTCAACACAGGGCCGTTCTATTATGTGGCAGCGCGCGGCTCGTGTCACTGGCAGGTAAGGCAGGTAACGTCCTCTGGTTTTCTACGTCCTTGGCGCAGTGAATCCCGTGGTATATGAACGGGAAGTGGTCTCTCAGCGGGGAGCATCGCCCTGCACGTGCCTCCGCATACTAACAAACGTTCACGGCCGTTCATTACCCTGAGTGTGACATGGTGAAGCCTGTGACGCCATGCCTTCTTGTGTGGGTTGACTAGTTTCCCAATAGGCATTGTTGTGTAGGATGCCTGTGTGTCTCCGTGCCTCCGTATGACGCCACGTTCACCGTCGTGCGTTACTCCAATTGTAAGACGGTAAGGATGATATTCTGAAACACTTCTAGCCATACCTACACTACATTTAAAAGACTCCAGTTGAAGGTAAACAGGTTTTTAAGGGTGCTTTTACGGTTCTAGTGACAGATTAGCAAGATTTCTACATTATTAACTGGGGAAACACTCGTGAAAGCCCGGCTGATCACCTATATGGCCTTTGAAATTAGTCGTGTTAACAGAGCAGAACGTTTCAGAATACGGGCCTAATAAATC
Source organism: Scylla paramamosain (assembly GCF_035594125.1). Classification (NCBI taxonomy): domain Eukaryota; kingdom Metazoa; phylum Arthropoda; class Malacostraca; order Decapoda; family Portunidae; genus Scylla; species Scylla paramamosain. The sequence goes on from NC_087156.1 coordinate 5,434,624, forward strand.
CTGTGGTGTCATGGCTAGTTTCTACAGTACTCACCGTCTCACTCCCCTCTCACTCCCCTCTCAACGCAGTACTCCTATGCCCATCCCACCCAAGTAAGTTTCATTCTCACAGATTCCGAATTCAAGAAGAATTTCATTCAAAACAATTCTCTCTTCCTGACTTAACCCAACAGATTCAAGCCGCGTCTTTAGAAGCTTCTATATTATGGATTCAGAATCATGAAGATTCTGAATCCATAAAAATTTCATGCAAAAAATTCTCCCGTAATATATATTTTTTTAAAGTCATAAGCTAACATAACGCAGCGTAATCTACCATGGTTGCAATGATCTTGGTTGAAATCTTGTGAGTAAAATTTTCATGGTAAAAATCTCCG
>NC_087156.1:5437500-5477500 GCF_035594125.1 Scylla paramamosain
AGAGTTGAAAGCGTCAATCAAAAATACAGGATAAGTGTCTTGAAACCTCCCTCTTGAAAGAGTTCAAGTCATAGGAAGGAGAAAATACAGAAGCAGGCAGGGAATTCCAGAGTTTACCAGAGAAAGGAACGAATGATTGAGAATGTTACTTAACACTTTCATAAGAGAGGTGGAAAGGATAGGGGTGAGAGAAAGAAGAAAATCTTGTGAAGCGAGGCCGCGGGAGGAGGGGAAGCATGTAGTTAGCAAGATCAGAAGAGCAGTTGGCATGAAAATAGCGATAGAAGATAGCAAGAGATGCAACATTGCGGCGATGAGAAAGAGGCTGAAGACAGTCAGTTAGAAGAGAGGAGTTGATAAAAAGAAAAGCTTTTGATTCCACTTTGTCTAAAAGAACGTTATGAATGGAACCATCCCATACATGTGAAGCATACTCCATACATGGACGAATAAGGCCCCTGTACAAAGTTAGCAGCTGGGGGAGTGAGAACAACTGGGGAAGACGACTCAGAACTTTGTAGAAGCTGTTTTAGTTAGAGATGAGATGTGAAATTTCCAATTTAGATTATAGGTAAAGGACAGACCGAGAATGTTCAGTGTAGAAGAGGGGGACAGTTGAGTGTCATTGAAGAAATGGGGATAGTTGTGTGGAAGGTTGTGTCGAGTCGAATGTCGAGTAGTAGTAGTAGTAGTAGTAGTAGTAGTAGTAGTAGTAGTAGTAGTAGTAGCAGTAGTAGTAGTAGTAGTAGTAGTAGTAGTAGTAGTAGTAGTAGTAGTAGTAGTAGTAGTAGTAGTAGAAGTAGTAACGCCAGCAGCAGCAGCAGCAGCAGCACCAGCAGCACCAGCACCAGCACCAGCACCAGCAGCACCAGCAGCACCAGCACCGGCACCAGCACCAGCAGCACCAGCAGCAGCAACAGCAGCGGCATACAAAACTACAAGCACCTGATTACACACACACTCTTCACTCAAGATTCAAAATTATCATGACGACTCTTACACCAGCCTTGGAGTCCCCATCTGGAGAGGGGACCAAAAAATATCTCCAGGTCAGACTGCTCTTCTGATATCGACCCTAAGTGTCTTGACATCCTCCTCATTTTTTTTTTTTTTTTTATTAAATCTTCTGCAACATTCGCGGTCTAGGATCTAATATTCAATCTGTAGAACACCATCTCTCCTCTACTAAACCTCATCATCTTTTTCTCACTGAAACACAGGTGTCTGAGGCAACTGACAGTAGCTCTTTTTTCTGTTCCCCTCTTACTTTTTCTATTCTCATTTTCAATCCAAAGCTGGATGTTGCGTCTATGTGCGCAGCGACTTAAGCTGCTCTCGTGTTCACGCTCTTGAATCTTCCGAATTTTCCACTATATGGGTACGACTACAGATTCTCTCACAAACTAGATTTAACTGTGCTGCGTACCTCTCACCTAACTCCTCTGACTATAAGAAAGTGGAGCGTATTCTGACTCTCTTCCCTTTTGCGAAGATCTCCATTCTTGGAGACTTCAGTGTTCACCACCAGCTTTGGCTTTCCTCTCCTTTCACTGACCATCCTGGTGAACTAGCCTTTAACTTTGCTATCCTTCACGACCTAGAGCAATTGGTGCAACACCCTTCTCGTATTCCTGACCGTCTTGGAGATACAACCAACATTCTTGACCTTTTCCTAACCTCTAATCCTCTTGCTTATCCTGTTACCCTCTCTTCTTTGTTTTGCTCCTCCGATCACAATCTCATATCTGTATCTTATCTTACCGCTCCAATTCCTCCTCAGGAGCCCCCAAAGCGGAGGTACCTCTGGCGTTTTGCCTCTGCTAATTGGGGGAACCTGAGTAGGTATTATGCTGATTTTCTTTGGAATGGCTACTGCTTCCGTGTCAGAGACCCGTCTTTGTGTGCCGAGCGCATAACAGAGGCGATAGTGTCTGTCATGGAGGAGTACATTCCTTACTCTTTTTCTCGACCTAAACCTTCCAAACATTGGTTTAATACAGCCTGTTCTCGTGCTATACATGATAGACAAGTGGGCCACAAAGGCTACTTGAGCCTTCCATCACCAGAATCTTTGTGCTTTATATTTCTGCCCGGAATCGTGCCAAGTCTGTTCTCCAACTAGCCAAAATCTCTTTTATTAATAGTGTCAAAATATTTCAAGCTCTAACTCCCCTCATGATTTCTAGCACCTAGCCAAAACCAATAACTTTGCTACTTCATCTTTCCCTCCTTTATTTCAGCCAGATAGCACCACTACCTTCTCATCTATTTCTAAAGCTGAACTCTTTGCTCATACCTTTGCTAAAAACTCTATCTTGAATCATTCAGGATTTGTTCCTCCCTCACCTCCACCCTCTGACTATTTCATGTTACCTATTAAAATCCTTTGCAGTGATGTTTTTCATGCCCTCGCTGAGCTAAACCATCGGAAGGCTTATGGACCTGATGGGATCCCTGCTATTGTTCTCCGAAACTGTGCCTCCGTGCTTGCACCTTGCCTAGTCAAACTCTTTCAACTCTGTCTATCAACATCTACCTTTCCTTCTTGCTGAAAGTTTGTCTACAGTCAGCCTGTTCCTAAAAAGGGTCACCGTTCTAATCCCTTAAAAATACCGTCCTATTGCTTTAATTTCCTGCCTATCTAAAGTTTTTAATCTATCCTCAACAGGAAGATTCTTAATCACTTCACAACATTTTATCTGATCGCCAGTATGGGTTCCGTCAAAGCCGCTCTACTGACGATCTTCTGGCTTTCCTTACTGAGTCTTGGTCATCCTCTTTTTAGAGATTTTGGTGAAACTTTTACTGTTGCCTTAGACACATCAAAAGATTTTGATAGAGTCTGGCACAAAGCTTTGATTTCCAAACTATCCTCCTACGGCTTCTATCCTTTTCTCTGTAACTTCATCTCAAGTTTCCTTTCTGACCGTTGTATTGCTACTGTGGTAGATGGTCACTGTTCTTCTAAATCTTTTAACAGTAGTGTTCCTCAGGGTTCTGTCCTGTCACCTACTCTCTTCCTATTATTCATCAATGATCTTCTAAACCAAACTTCTAGTCCTATCCACTCCTACGCTGATGATACCACCCTGCACTTTTCTACATCTTTTCATCGACGTCCAACCCTTCAGGAAGTAAATAATTCAAGCAGGGATGCCACAGAACGCCTGACTTCTGATCTCTCTAAAATTTCTGATTGGAGCAGAGCAAACTTGGTATTGTTCAATGCCTCAAAATCCCAATTCCTCCATCTATCAACTCGACACAACCTTCCAGACAGTGACACTCAACTGTCCCCATCTTCTACACCGAACATCCTCGGTCTGTCCTTTATTTATAATCTAAACTGGAAACTTCACATCTCATCACTAGCTAAAGCAGCTTCTATGAATTTAAGCGTTCTGAGTCGTCTCCGCCATTTTTCTCATCTCCCCAGCTGTTAACTCTGTACAGGGGCCTTATCCGCCCATGTATGGAGTATGCCTCACATGTATGGGGCTATACTGCTATTTTAGACAAGGTGGAATCAAAAGCTTTTCGTTTCATTAATTCCTCTCCTCTAACTGACTGTCTTCAGCCTCTTTCTAATCGCCGCAATGTTGCATCTCTTACTATCTTCTATTTTCATGCTAACTGCTCTTTTGATGTTGCTAACTACATGCCTCCCCTCCTCCAGCGGCCTTGCTGCACAAGACTTTCTTCTTTCTGTCATCCCTATTCTTTCCACCTCTCTAATGCAAATGTTGATCATTATTCTCAATCATTCATTTATTTCTATGGTAAACTCTGCCTGTTTCTATATTTCCTCTTTCCTATGACTCGAATTCTTTCAAGAGGGAGGTTTCAAGACATTTATCCTTCAATTTTCGATGATTCTCTTGACATCTCTTTTGGGACAGGCGCCTAAGTGGAATTTTTTTTCCTCAGGTTTTGTTTTCCTTGGCTAGTGACCCTCTTACATAAAGAAAAAAGTAGTAGTAGTAGTAGTAGTAGTAGCAGCAGCAGCAGCAGCAGCAGCAGCAGCAGCAGCAGCAGCAGCAGCAGCAGTCATAGTAGTAGTAATAGTAGTAGTAGTAGTAGTAGTAGTAGTAGCAATAGTAGTAGTAGTAGTAGTAGTAGTAGTAGTAGTAGTAGTAGTAGTAGTAGTAGTAGTAGTAGTAGTAGTAATAGTAGTAGCAGCAGCAGCAGCAGCAGCAGCAGCAGCAGTAGTAGTAGTAGTAGTAGTAGTAGTAGTAGTAGTAGTAGTAGTAGTAGTAGTAGTAGTAGTAGTAGTAGTAGTAGTAGCAGCAGCAGCAGCAGCAGCAGCAGCAGCAGCAGCAGCAGCAGCAGCAGCAGCAGCAGCAGCAGCAGCAGCAGCAGCAGCAGCAGCAGCAGCAGCAGCAGCAGCAGCAGCAGCAGCAGCAGCAGCAGCAGTAGCAGTAGCAGCAACAGCAGCAGCAGCAGCAGCAGCAGCAGCAGCATCAGTAGTAGTAGTAGTAGTAGTAGTACTAGTAGTAGTAGTAGTAGTGGTAGTAGTAGTAGTAGCAGCAGTAGTAGCAGTAGTAGTAATGGTAATAGTAGTAGCAGTAAAAGTGGTGGTAGTATTTCAGTCCGCACGGCCTCTTGCTAAGTTTTCCGTTTCCTCCATTCAGCTTGGTGCCCTCGCCACCCAAATTACCAAATACAATTAATAATTACTGCAATAAACACTGTGTTATTTTTGATGGGTAGTATATCAATAAACAAAACATTGTTGCGAAACAATTACACGCATCGCGTTTCAAATTTTGCAAAATTGCACAAGTTAATCATCCGAAAACTACTATTAGTAATTATGTGCAGGGTTATGATTCTTGTGCCACCTGTGTCACTGCCGCGGCCTGCAGTGTTCTGGTGCCCGCGTTATTATAGACCTGTGTACTTTGCAGGCTTGATACAACATCTACTTATCACAGTAACGCATCAGCGTACCTATTTGAAAGCATTACGTGTTTTCAAATTTCAATTTTATATATACTTGAACAACGTACTTTTTATAATGTCATATTGCGCGTGTGTGCGAGAACCAAGGGCATGCAAAAGATAAAATCATTAGGTAGGCAATATGGCAGATAATTTGAATGAATAGGATGCCCGGTGAAAGAGTCTGTAATTAAAATAGGTGTGTGTAAGGGTGAGCGGAGAAGAAAAATATTTCCCATCAAAGACGGACTGGACTCTGGACAAGGTTTGTGATGCCTCCGCGGATGTCCATCGTCTCCAGGGACGGGACGGTGGGAGAGAATCAAGGGCTGGGGTGAGAGAAAAGGAGAAAGAAGTCAATTTTCCTTTTTTTTTTTTCACGTTAGTAGAGCATCAAAGGCAGGGGTGAAAATAAAGGAGTCGATTTTTTTTTTTTTTTTCCACGTTGGGAAAGACTCAAAGGCTGGGATGAGAGCAAAGAAATCTTTTTCTTTAGATCAGACGACAGAACATGATTATTTTTTCCAGATAATACAAGGCTTGTTAAAAAAAAATAAATAAATAAACGAAACGGGGAAATTACAAAATAACTAATTGCATTATTAAATAGAGTGTGTAGCGGCAAACGATTGAAAGTGAATATGGTAAAGAGTGAAGTGTTGGGACGGGATGGTGGGAGAGAACCAAAGGCTGCGGTAAGAGTAATGAAGAAGTCGAATTTTTTTTTTTTTTTTTTTTCCAGATTAGACGAAAGAATCTGATTTTTTTTTTCCGATAATACAATGCTTGTCAAAAAAAAAAAAAAAGACGAAAGGGAGAAGATACAAAATCAAATTGGATTATTTAATAGAGTACGTAGCAGCAGACTGTTGAAAGTAACTGTCGTAAAGAGTGGTGATGAGATGCAGTAAGAAGAAAACGGGTGAGGAACAACAGCTAGAGAGATGCTTGGAAACAGAGGCAAAAGGAAGCATACCAAGGAGTACTGGAGAGATGTTGTCAGAGAGGAAAAAGAAAAGAATATCATTGAAGGGAGAATACACAAAGTCCAAGGAGAATGTGACAGAGCGAGGGGAAAAGTAGAAATGGGACGGAGAGATGTGGTCAGGGAAACGTTGAGTCACGGAGGCCTAAGCATGTACTGTACGAGTGAACGGCGCGTATGAGACAGGAGTGAGTTAGCGCGATGAGAGGGTCCATATCCAGAAACGCTTTGCTCTCTCACCGAGACTATTGTCAAAGTCTCCATTAATGATTAACTAGGTTCTCAAAAGTGTTTTTCCTCTAAATAATGTAGAAAACTCGTTAATATGTCACTAAAACCATGAAAATACTCTAAAAAAAATCCGTTTAATTTCAACTAAAGTCTTTTGAATGCAGTGGAAATGCAGCGCAGAAGTGCTTCAAAATGTGGTTCAAGGCGCTGCCCGTTGGTCAGGGGGTGGTGTGGGAGGGAAGGGCGACGCACCACCACAGTCAGGAACCTACAAAGCAGTGTAAAGCGGCTGGTAAAGAATATGGATGACGATTATTTGTTGTGGCAAAATCTTATGATAGCACAATAGTATAACAATAACAACAACAACAACAACAACAATAACAGCAGCAGCAACAGCAGCAGCAGCATCAACAATGAAATGCAAAATGTGAACGAAAGGAAAATGCAGCTAATAAATTGTGGTCGTGAATATTAATATATATATATATATATATATATATATATATATATATATATATATATATATATATATATATATATATATATATATATATATATATATATATATATATATATACACACACACACACCAGCCTCGGAGTCCCCATCTAGGCAGGGGACCACAAATGTCTCCAGGTCGGACTGCTCTTCTGGTATCAACCCTAAGTGTATTGACACCCCCCCTCAACTTTTTCTTCATTAACTTCTACAACATTCGCGGTATTAGATCTAGTTTTCAATCTGTAGAACCTCTCCTCTACTAAACCTCATCTTCTTTTCCTCACTAAATGAAACACAGGTGTCTGAGGCAACTGACAGTAGCCCCTTTTCTGTTCCCTCCTACTTTCTCTATTCTCATTTTCAATCCAAAGTTGGATGTTGCGTCTACGTGCACAACGACTTAACCTGCTCTCGTGCCCACGCTCTTGAATCTTCAGAGTTTTCCACCATCTGGCTACGACTATAGTCACTCTCAAACTAAATTTATATGTGTGGTATGCCTCTTACCTAACTCCCCTGACTATAAGAAATTCTTTGACTACTTAACTTCTAAAGTGGAACACATTCTGACTCTTCCTTTTTGCGGAATCTCCATTGTTGGAGCTTCAATGTTCACCACCAGCTTTGGCTTTCTTCTCCCTTCACTGACCATCCTAGTGAACTAGCCTTCAACTTTGCTATCCTGCACGACCTATAGCAATTGGTGCAACACCCTACTCGTATTCCTGACCGTCTTGGAGATACAACCAACATTCTTGACCTTTTCCTAACCTCTAATTCTGCTTATGCTGTTACCCTCTCTTCTCCGTTGGGCTCCTCCGATCACAATCTCATATTTGTATTTTGTCATTTCGCTCCAATCCCTCCTCAGGATCTCCCTAAGCGGAGATGCTTCTGGCGTTTTGCCTCTGCTAGTTGGGAGGTCCTGAGGAGGTATTTTGTTGATTTTCCTTGGAATGACTACTGCTTCCGTGTCAGAGACCCGTCTCTGTATGCCGAGCGCATAACAGAGGTGATAGTGTCTGGCATGGAGGCGTACATCCCTCACTCTTTTTCTCGACCTAAACCTTCCAAACCTTGGTTTAACACAGCCTGTTCTCGTGCTATACATGATAGAGAGATGGCTCACAAAAGGTACTTGAGCCTTCCATCACCAGAATCTCATGCACTTTATATTTCTGTCCGGAACCATGCCAAGTCTGTTCTCCAACTAACCAAACTCCTTCATTGATAGAAAGTGTCAAAATCTTTGAGGATCTAACTCCCCTTGTGACTTTTTAGCATCTAGCCAAAAAACGTCTCTAATGACTTTGCTTCTTCTTTCCTTCCTTTATTTCAACCAGATGGCACCACTGCTATCACATCTATCTCTAAGGCTGAACTCTTCGCTTAACCCTTTGCTAAAAACCCTACCTTGGAGGAGTCAGGGTTTGTTCCTCCCTCTCCTCCACCCTCTGATTACTTCATGCTACCTATTAAAATTCTACACAATGATGTTTTCCATGCCCTCTCTGGCCTAAACCCTCGGAAGGCATATGGACCTGATGGGGTCCCTTCTATTGTTCTCCGAAACTGCGCCTCCGTGTTTGCACCTTGCCTAGTCAAAATCTTTCAACTCTGTCTATCAACATCTACCTTTCCTTCTTGCTGGAAGTTTGCCTGCATTCAGCCTGTACATAAAAAGGGTGACAATTCCAATCACTCAAACTACCATCCTATTGCTTTAATTTCCAGCTTATCTATTTTTTTTTTTTTAATATATCCTCAACAGAAACATTTTTAATCACTTCACAACCTTCTATCTGATCGCCAGTATGGGTTCCGTCAAGGTCGCTCTACTGACGATCTTCTGGCTTTCCTTACTAAGTCTTGCTCTTCCTCTTTTAGAGGTTTTGGTGAGACTTGTTGTTGCCTTAGACATATCAAAAGTTTTTTTTATAGAGTCTGGCATAAAGCTTTGATTTCCAGACTATCCTGCAACGGCTTCTATCCTTCTCCCTGTAACTTCATCTCAAGTTTTCTTTCTGACCGTTCTATTGCTGCTGTGGCAGATGGTCACTGTACTCCTAAATATATTAACTTACTGTTCTTCTCCTAAATCTATTAACAGAGGTGTTCCTCAGCGTTCTGTCCTGTCACTCACTCTCTTCCTATTATTCACCAATATATAATCTTCTAAACCAAACTTCTTGTCTTATGCACTGGTGATACCATCCTGCACTTTTCCACAGCTCTTCATAGACATCCAATCCTTAAGGAAGTAAACAGTTTACGCAGGTAAGCCACAGAATGCCTGACTTCTTATCTCTCTAAAATTTCTGACTAGGGCAGAGCAAATTTGGATTTGTTCACTGCCTCAAAAACTCAATTCCTCCATCTACCAACTCAACACAACCTTCCAGACAACTATCCCCCCTTCTCCAATGATACTCAACTGTTCCCCTCTTCTACATCGAACATCCTCGGCCTGCCCTTTTCTTATAATCTAAACTGGGAACTTCACATCTCATCTCTAGCTAAAACAGCTTCTATGAAGTTAGGTGTTCTGAGACGTCTCCGCCAGTTTTTCTCACCGCCTCAGCTGCTAACTCTTTACAATGGCCCTATCCGTCCATGTATGGAGTATGCTTCACATGTTTGGGGGGTTCCACTCATACCACTCTTTTAGACATGGTGGAATCAAAAGCTTTTCGTCTCATCAGCTCTTCTCCTCTCAGTGACTGGCTTCAGCCTCTTTCTTATCGCCGCAATGTTGCGTCTCTAGTTATCTTTTACCGCTGATTTCATGCTAACTACTCTTCTAATCTTGCTAACTGCATGCCTCCCCTTCTCCAGCGTCCTCGCTGCACAAGACTTTCCTCTTTCACTCCTATTCTGTCCACTTCTCTCATGCAAGTGTTGATCATTATTTTCAATCATTCATTCCTTTCTCTGGTAAACTCTGGAACTCCCTGCCTGCTTCTGTATTTCCACCTTCCTATGACTTGAATTCCTTCAAAAGGGAGGTTTCAAGACACTTATCCTGTATTTTTGACCAACGCTTTCGACTCTGTACGAGGAACGGCACCTCAGTAAACCTTTACATATATATATATATATATATATATATATATATATATATATATATATATATGTGTGTGTGTGTGTGTGTGTGTGTGTTTGTGTGTTTGGGTTTTATTTTAATTTTCCTACAACATTCATCAATCATTTTTTCCCACATAAAAAGTTATTTTACTAAAAAATAAACTAAAAATGATATTGTTAATAATAATTACTGGAGAGAGCAAAAATTAATCTTAAGGTTTAAATATTTTGCCCATAACAGCTTCAATCCCCTTAAACCCAAGAGTAACAAGTTTTGAGGATGTTATTATATAAAAATCTTTGAAAAAATTGGCTAAAAATGAAAATGGATTCATAATTAAAGCAGATAAAGAAGAATAGGATGATTACATTAAGAGCTCAACTTTATATACGGAAAACAGAAGAAATCTTGAGTAATAGAAATAAATTTAATAGAGCAAATTATCAATACTTGGGAACATCTACGTAGTGACAACGATTTACGCTTACAATTATGTAACCATGGAAATTGTAATTGAACCCCATCATGCATGCTAATCTATTAACACACACACACACACACACACACACACACACACACACGTGGACAGAGAAAGCCACATTGTGAGTGAAGGCCAGAGCGACATCGACCCCAGAAGCAGACTTTCACCTCCCCTCTTGCCCCGCTCCCCTCCCACCGTGGCAGTGCAGCACTTTTTGCCCCGTAATGCAGGATCTTCCTCGCCGCCCCCTGTGAGTCCCGGCAACGGGGTTAATGTTCTCGCCGCCGCTCGGGACGCGAAGAGGTCGGTTACCCAGCGGTACCTCGGCCCGTTGCGTAAGGGAAAGGCGACGAAAGGGAGAGTGAGGTGAGTGTTTTGTGTTGGAAGGGGGACCATGGTAGGCTGTGTCGAGGGAAAAATATATGCTGGTTCGTTTTCTTATTGTACAGGGTTGGCGGTGTGTCTGTTTTATTTGGATGAAAAATTATTATTTTGATTCTGTTTTTATTCATAATTTATTGTAAAATATTATTACTCTGTAGAAAAAAAAATTGTCAAAGTATTTCTAAACATAATTTGTGAATAGACTACTGTTACTAGTGTGTGTGTGTGTGTGTGTGTGTGTGTGTGTGTGTGTGTTCTGCCATCGCACCGTATTCATGAGCTTACAAGTTAATGATATGTGCATTTTTCGAGAGATAAATAATTATGATTGTTCTGAATGAAAATACTTCTCTTGTCCTATCTACTGTTCCATACCTGCGCAGGAATATTGCGTGGCAGCTCTTTGGGGAAGCAAACAGGTTCAATTACAACACACATTAGTCAGAACACTCACGAGCAAAGACTCATAAATAGTGTTAAGACTTCTGTCTGTAACAAGTTCATTTGCTTGTTTCAATAAATGTTTAAGTATAACATTAACTTGAGCAAAATCTTTTCTAAATTTCTTTCTTTTTTATCTATCTTTTTTATCAAATATAGATCGTAAAGGAAAGTAGTTCATTCTACATTTCCCTTTTAAATCATAAATGCGATATTACTTATACAACACTATTCAATTGCAGACAATATCACTCAACGAAGAAAACAAGGCCTGGCTTCAGCTATACATAGGCTTACAGCAAAAGAGGAAACAAGTAATGAAGGCACCCTAACACTTAAGCCATCAAAATTCTTATTGTCACACACAGAATACAAATACAACTCTTATATTCCTACCTAAATATTGAGAATCATGCCGTTTATTCACTGCCACATTTCACCTTCACTTGTTTCCTTTCGCAACGCTACACAGGATACATTTTTTTTTCTTTTTTTTGTTCTACGAGCAGTTTAACATTCACACCTACATTGAAACACACACACACACACACACACACATTGGAGTGTGTAGCAATGGTGTGGTCAATACTATCAAAAGAGAGGGAAGAACAAAGGGCCTGGAGAAGGCATAAAAAGCGAGCAAAAAATTTGACACAGATGCCCTACGGAGAGAAACCAGGAAAGCTAAGACTACCGATTCTGAGAAGGGAGGGCTGGAAGATATGTAATCATGGAACCCATCGAGAGATAAGTTGTTAGAGGAGTTGAGCGATGGAAAACATGGATCTAAAATAAAAAGGATGTGATGCTCAGACTATGGGATGGGATTCATCTTCCTATACAGAAGTAGTGAGGCTAGGCACACGTGGAGAGACAGGACGCAGCAGACACGGGACAGCGCAGCATAGGGCAGGGCAGGGCAGGTGTGATGCGTACCTTGACAAGCAGTGTCATGGCGGTCATCAAAGACTACTTCATTAACAAGCTTTGGTTCAAACTCTAGCATGGAAAGTAAGCTCGAAAAATTAATGTTACTGTATGATATGTGTACAGGAAAGGATCATTGAAAGAAATGAGTACGTACATGGTAAATTTGCATTGTGATGTGAAAGTTCTTTTTGTTAGTTACTTTCATTATATCAGGATGAATAATGTTATGCGACTTCGAGTTCCTCAGCGGACAACACCATGAGTATAGACAAGTGTGTTTCCGTGCCGCACGTGTGTAGAAAACTGCGTTCAAACGACAACGCCCATGCCGACACGTGTGGTTCTGGGTGCCAGGGAACGCACTTTTTTCATGATGTTCTCTGTCCTGCTACGTGCTGCGTCACCTGTTTCTGCTGCGTTTCAGTGTGCGCTTAGTGAGGCATATAGAATAATGTCGAGACAGAGTTGGTGCAAGTATCCTTACCATCGCCAGGGCCTCATGGTTCGGAGTCACAGCATTGTCTCTGCCCGTGTGCGCCTGGGCTAATGACCACCGTGGCAGATCGCTGGGTGGAGGGTGAGCCTCGATTCACGAGTGTGCAGCGCGCCTAGCTCTACCACTCTACAGCGGTAGCTCCCAAACTAAGGGATGCGCGCCCCTGTGTCCAGGGGAGCGTGGGGATGACACAAGGAAGCGGGGGAGGACGTAAGGTCAGCTACCAAAAAGTCATGGTTTAAAAAGTATATCATAAAATTACTCTAAGACATAAATGTTCATTGACACGTCTCATGCCAGTATCATTTGTTATATTTGTTTTGATGCAAGCAAAGAAATTTTTTTTTCTTAAGCAGTGCTAAGATATACGTATACTGTAAAAAATGTACTGTATAATTTTTGTATAAACACAATAAACGTGAGGAGGTGGACGTGCAGGTTTATTACACGCAAAACAGGGGACATCATATAAGATACTTTGAGAATCACTTGTCTGTTTCTGGATTAAATTCTGTTGTGCCACCCTCGTTTTGGGGGATGCAGATAACTTGTGCCTTGTGTGGCATGTCGGCTTTGTGCAGTCTAGAATTTTGCCATGTTATGTGCTTCTGTGTGTGTGTGTGTGTGTGTGTGTGTGTGTGTGTGTGTGTAATGATGATGATGATGATGATGATGATGATGATGATGATGATGATGATGATGATGATGATGATGATGATGATGATGATGATGATGATGATGATAATAATAATAATAATAATAATAATAATAATAATAATAATAATAATAATAATAATAATAATAATAATTTATTTGAGTTGTAACCGTGAAGATGGAAAAAAAAAAAAATCACTTGCATTAGATTCTTGGAGGCTACAGAGTGTAGGTTACAATGACAAGCGGAAATGTTTTACATTGACATTGAAAGAAATCAAAAGAGCTTGGTGAGTGAGTGTGTGTGTGTGTGTGTGTTTCTGTGTGTGTGTGTGTGTGTGTGTGTGTGTGTGTGTGTGTGTGTGTGTGTGTGTGTGTGTTATTTTGGGTCATATAATTGGCTTCGTAGTTATTAAAGTTTGTTTCGGAGTTACATAAATGTCCACGGATTACAACTAGTTAATGTGTAATGATGGATATTATTAGATAGAGCTATCTGTAATCACAATTTATAACCCTATATTCAGTTTGTAGTTAATAAACCTATATTTCTAATTATCTATCTATCTATCTGTGTGTGTGTGTGTGTGTGTGTGTGTGTGTGTGTGTGTGTGTGTGTGTGTGTGTGTGTGTGTGTGTGTGTCCGTCGCTACAGATTGTGTATTGACTGTTACCCATCATCCCATGACCCCGTTGCCTCGATTATGAACTACTGCCTGGTGCTCTGACGTAATAACTCCATTAAATCAATTAACCTTAACCATAGAAAAAAAAAAAAAAATATATATATATATATATATATATATATATATATATATATATATATATATATATATATATATATATATATATATATATATATATATATTTATGGATACTGAACCTTAATAAAAGTCAATTTAACATCGGTTAGCTCCAATGAATGCACACGAATACTTCTTTGAAAAATAGTTAGTAAATGAGATAATATTGAATTGAGCAAGACAATATCAAACCACAAAGAAATAATTTCCTGCTATCAGATTGCATGGCCATTCTGTATTAAGTAAGTCTCTCCATAGTTCAACAAACACAATAAATAGATAAGTAGATAAGTAAGTAAATAGATAAATAGATAAATGAATAAGTAAATAATAAATAAATAGACAAATACATAAATAACTTAATAAATAAATAACGCCTCGAACAAATATTTTCGTAAGAATAAGTACTATGAGCTAAACATATCCAGACAAGCTGTGAAAGGCCACTGAAAGGCCCTGTGATAGTTCAAGGAAAGGGGAGAAGATTATCAAGTCATTACGGCTTAATAAGGGAATAGTACAAGACCATTAAAAATTACAACGATTGAATATGGGAATTACAAAGGGCTACTAAAAGTTCCAGCGATTTAATAAACAAATCGTAGAGGGCTAATTGTAGATACTGCGATCGAATAAGGAGACTGTAAAGGTTATCGATTTATCCATCCATCTCTGACGCGTCGCTCCCTTGCATAGCGTCACCCGAGGAAGGGAGGGAGTGGACACGGCAAAATAGCTTCTTCCTACCTCACCATTACATCCTTGCTAGTTAAAGTTCTCCCTTTTTACTAGCATCCCATTTACACATGTACAATCCAATCACTTCACCTTCCAGAGAGAAAAGCCGATTCTAGTCACATACTTTTACAAACTCTAATAAAACTATTCATCCTTTTAATACACCCAAGCTGTCTTTCTGTATTTACTTTTTTTACCTATACCACTACTCCAAACTTCACTCCATTCTGCAAAGACGTCCGTGCTGCACCTTTCACACTCGTTTTCCTTGCTCTCATTGCTTCCTTGTTCCTATCATTGGATAAGAAAACGCGATAAACTCCATGAACAGCCTCCAGTGACTGAATAAAGAGACCGTAATGGCCGCAAGTGAATAACAACATTTTTATAAGCCACCAGTAGTTCATATGACTGAATAGAATAATTGTGAAAGGCTGTTAGCTTAATAAATTGATGATAATGGGTAATTTTGAGCGTGGCGGGCGTGTGAGTGGTTCCCGGGGCCGCCGCTGAGGGCACCACAGGCTTTGTTGATCTCGGGTTGTCTGTCAGAGTAAGCTCCTCATATTCTGTTCTCATTGTAGTCGTGAATAACGCCTTTCCATGGTGCTTTCTGGCCTTCTGTCCTATACCCTTTTAGACAATGGATCGTAGAGGTTATAATACCCGGTATCCGAGGCCCGTAAGTTGCCTTTGAGGGGAGGAATGGAGGGGGATTCACCAGCGATTTTGTGCTGCATATTTCTCACAAGTTCGGTGGTTATTTGTGTTTCCCTGCACACCTATTCTATTTCGGGCGTATTTGTTTGTTCCCGTGGTACATGTTGAGGGATACGTGGGTGTGTGGGGAGGTAGAGTGCAGTGCTCAGTGTGGGGGAAGTGGTGAGGACAAAGAGCAAGTTTTCACCTTGACTGGGAAAATTTTCAGAATCACGCACTTTTCACTCTGGCGGACCAAACTGTTACTTATAGGTTAGTAACACTGTATACTTGTTTGTTATGTACGGCATTACCATCCCCAACATTCTTGACCTTGACCTAACCAAACTGCTGAATGCATTCTCATCCCTGATACTTCAGTGAAATGTAGAAATAAATTACCATGGTAATGACCTATGTAACAAATAAGCAAATAATGTTACAGTAGTTTTAGGTAACTTCACTGCATTGCTGTGAGGCGAAGTCACAATTTCCATCTGCTTTCACTCCTCTGCACCTCAAAACACCTCCTGTGGCTGCCTCAAAGACAGCAGAATCACTGTGTAACCTAACCTAACGTCATCCAATTGGGATATTGGAGTGCAATATTTTATTTCAACCTTAATATTGCTTTTTACAAATTAAATCAATTACTTTTATATTTTCAGTAGTGATGCACATTAGTGATGCACATTTGTATATAATGCTGATTACTCTAAAGTTGTGCATGTTCTTATCTTTATCTAAGGTTACAATGAATAATGGTTTTGATCACTAAGATAACTGGCATATTTTATTTAAATAAAATTTTCCAGGCTTCTT
This sequence comes from Scylla paramamosain, assembly GCF_035594125.1. NCBI lineage: Eukaryota > Metazoa > Arthropoda > Malacostraca > Decapoda > Portunidae > Scylla > Scylla paramamosain. The sequence continues at coordinate 5,453,695 of NC_087156.1, forward strand.
AATGGTTCTGAGGTTCCTTAGGTTCTAGAATTGTTATTGCGTGTTGCTGGTAAACCTGGGTGTTCAGTGGCTCATAATTGCTGCACTAAACTGCCTTCTGACAGTTGTATGTATGTAAGAAATGTCTATTTACTTGTACAGGATCACATGACTAATGAATGCTGCCAACAGCATCTCTCTCTCTCTCTCTCTCTCTCTCTCTCTCTCTCTCTCTCTCTCTCTCTCTCTCTCTCTCTCTCTCTCTCTCTCTCTCTCTCTCTCTCTCTCTCTCTCTCTCTCTCTCTCTCTCTCTCTCTCTCTCTCTCTCTCTCTCTCTCTCTCCAGTAATTATATAATATATATATATATATATATATATATATATATATATATGTATACATTGCCATCTGATGCATTTTAATTATTGCTTGTCTATACATTTTTCTTGTTCTTATTTGCTTAAATTGCTGATATAATTGTATGTATGAATATAAAAAAAATAGACTAAGACATATATTAGGATTAATTACACCATAAAAAGTGAATATCACGAACATCACAGGCATCTTTAGGTGTACAATTATTTGTGTTTGCTGGTGGTGGTGTATAGATAATTCATTGAAATAAATGTGAAGAAACATCTCTTCATATTTAGCTTACTATAATTCTTCTGCAAACCTTTATGGTTAAAATTAGGCACTTTTGAAAAGTAAAGCTGCCAGTCTGGGGCAACAAAGAGACATCTAACATTAGGGAGTAGTTGGAGAGGAAGTGCCAATTTACCAATCACCAGGCAGGCCAAGGAAGACATAGAAGTGGTTTGTTGCATTTAAAATCTAATTCTTAAAATCCCCCTCTGAATCCCCACACCTTATGGTATTCTAGGGAAGTCTTCTGTATGACCTGTCAGAAAAATTAGAGGTAATTTTCCTTGGGAAATTTGTTGCTACTGTGAAAGGTATAGGCTTCAATGTTGAAACTGTGCAGAATCCATAAATAGTGTATTGCATGGTCACCCAGCTGTCCTTTTTCCAGGCCATTCACTGTGGCCCTCTGGAACCCTGTCAAAGCCATGTTGTTGGGGATATGTACCATCTGCTGACTGACTGATTGCAATGTTCATCTATTCTTGTGTTCTTGTTAGGCATTTCAGTTTCTAACAGGAGGGTACTCTTTAGCCTTCCTACTATTTGTAAATGAGCAAGAACTTTTGGCCTTCAGTGCTGAATGAATTTTATCACTGCTGATAGTGATGTCTTATGTACACTAGTTTCCAAAAGTGTCCATGAAGAGCTTGAAGTTGCGAGCAATTTGAATGTGGTGAGCCTTGAGTTCATTAAAATTTAGGGGAGAATAGAAATCACTTGGGTGTTTGGCTTAGTATCTATAGTCTTGTTACTGTGTGTACGTGTGTGTGTGTGTTACCTGTTTCTTGCACCTTTTATGATACTTTCAAACTTCTTGAATAGCCTCAAACATGAGCCAACAATAGAGAAGAACAGTAAACAGTAAATATGTTGGAATATATGAAATGCTTGTACAATTGCAGGATTATGAAATGGATACATAAAAATCCACTCTCTCTCTCTCTCTCTCTCTCTCTCTCTCTCTCTCTCTCTCTCTCTCTCTCTCTCTCTCTCTCTCTCTCTCTCTCTCTCTCTCTCTCTCTCTCTCTCTCTCTCTCTCTCTCTCTCTCTCTCTCTCTCTCTCTCTCTCTCTCTCTCTCTCTCTCTCTCTCTCTCTCTCTCTCTCTCTCTCAATTATTAATAGTAGTTTCCTTACAGCCACTGGTGGGCCGTGGCACTGCATCAATATCTCACTCAGCTGGCAACCCAAGGGCTGGTGGTGGTGTGAGGCCTGGAGGAGGAGAAACGTTAGGTTAGTGTACATCTTGTCTGAATGTTATTGTGTGAAGCTCTGCATCATATTTAATTTCAATAGGGAACTATTCTGATTGTTTACTGCTAAAATTTACAGTTTCTGCTTGTTTACTTCTAAAATGTACAGCTGCTCCATCTGCAGTAATATTCACTTTGTCCAATTCAAAACCTGATCACAATCTATCTCTGAACTCCAAATCTAGCTTGATCTGTCCAGTGCTAATATGTAGGTTTACTGTGTAGAGGGAAGTTTATGAACACTAGCTTGATCTGTCCAGTGCTGATATGTAGGTTTACTTTGTGGAGGGAGTTTATGAACATTGTCTTATATTCATAAAAAAAAAAGTTGTATACTTTTGTAATAATATGCTTGACTTCCTTGATTCTATCAAAGCTTATCAGCAGAAAAAAAATAATAAATAAGCATCTTGAATTTAGCATGCCATTCTTGCTCAAAAACTGCACATTGTCTTCAGGCCCTGTGGTCTGCAATATTTTCCTCCAATGGACATTTATATATTAATGCTACAAATGAATGCTGAAAGAAAATTTAACATAAGTGGATTTTTCTGGGACAGTGAGGCAAAGCATCTCCCACAGACTTGTTTTGAGGTGACTCGTCCACACTGCTGTACAATATTTGCATCATTTGCTCAGCACCTCACTCCTTATATGTACTGTAATACCTGCCACTTATTACATTTTTTGAGATGTTATATAGCACCACTTGTGAAGTTCAGTGGCAAACAAAAAAAATTGAATATTTGTAGAGGATTAAAAGTAATTAGTTTATTTCATATGTGTATTGAAATCCAGATGAAAATTAATAAAATGTCATGCAAAATCCTCTGAATACAAAGATGTCATTTTATATAATATATAGCAGAAAAGAATCCTAAACCAATGATGCTACACCAGCACACTTGTGTAAACCTGAAAAGTCCTCTGTGACATGTTTTTCTAAGGACTGCATGCATTTCCAGACAACACTATTTGCCTGACATTTGTTTTTCAGTAAGCTTTAAATAAGCATGTACCTTCCTTGTTGTATATCAGAAATATACTAAAATGCTGAAATCATCAGAAGTTATTTTTGTATAATTTTAATACTGGATTGATAATTTTCTGCAAGTTGTGCAAACTTTTACGATATTGTGCTCTATATATTTTGTACATTTCACATCCCCAGTCATTATTGTATGAGGTGGCAAAATCTTACTAAATGTTAAAAGGAGAATGACAGAAACAAGAAGTTGAAAATATCAAATCTGACGAGGTCAGCTTGAGTATGTTTGTGGGGCAGTTGTCCAACAAGGAAAGTGCTTGCCAATATTATTTTATCCTCTTATGGCTGTGCAGATCATAAAGTGTGTGAGTTTGGGTTGAAAGACTCTTGCCACTAAGTAAAAACCTGTCAGGCAGACCACTTTGCTGCACTAGATTCACTCATTTCTCTTGTAACCTGACTTGCCATCCTCCACATCCTCCCCTTCACACCCAGGCTGATCTTGCTTCATGAGCTCCATCATAACCCCTTATCTATTCTAGATTCCTTTTTTCCCTTTAGTTTACCTCAGGCTCAGTTAATCTACTATATGCACTATGTTGATTCTTGTATAAGATACATTCATGTGTTGCAAAGGTATTAAAAAATTTTGTAGCATAAGACATGGTTTTATGCATTTCTTTGCAAAAAAGTTTTATAATCCATGAAATACAATTGTTTATTATCTTATTACCAGTCTTTGGAGCTTGAAGAAATTTGTGAAACCGCTTCATTAAAGCAAAATTTTAAGTTTGACTAGGTTTAGGATTTCCTTGAGAATCCACATGCTTACTGCTTCATTCTAGAGAGCTCAAATGAGGTAGGTTTCAAAGCCTTTCCATAGTGATCAGCATCAATATTATTTTCTTCACTCATTATATACTTACATACCAGTTCTCAAATTGAATAATTATAAATAAGGAGGAATGAATTCTTTAGTCTCCAGCTCCATTACTGTTAAGTGGAAGTCTCAGTTCATTGATAATTTTTATTGCCCTTTCCTAATTATTCTTGTCTTATTAGTACCTTATTTTCAGTCATCAATAGAATATCAAATTGTTTGTAAAAAGTTATGCATTGTAGCTAATCTCAGGAAGTAATCTCCTGTGCTTTAAGTAATAAAACTTTAAAACTTGGCACAAGCTAAAAGTGTGTGTATCAACAGGTAGTATGGGGAGTTTAGGCGGCACTGTTGCTAGAAGCATCGAGAGTCGCGGTATTGTGAGTGGCCCCAGCGTTGGTAACCTGGTCAATAGTGGTGGCGGCAGCTCAGGTGGGCACAGCTTGGCAGCGCTGTCCTCAGCAGTGGCAGCAACACACAACACCAACTCTTTATTTATGGCAAACAGCATTCAGGCGACGGCGGCGACGCAGCAGCGAGCTGTTGTCAATGAAATGCTGCGGCATATGCAAGGTCTTGGGTAAGGACACCATTTTGTCTCAATTTTTGTATATGTTGGCATAATATTAATTTGATTTTTAATCTATAAAACTACGAGTAAGTAAAGCTAAGGAAATCCAAAGCTTATTTATATTTGTCATTACTAACAGATGCTACTTTTGTACAGGAACCGAGGCTTGAGCCAGTTTGTTGGCCGACCTTATGGAAGTGGAGGAGGAAATAGTATGATGGGGCTTCATAGCAATTTTGGGGGTGACTCTGCTCCTCCCCCATTAGACCTCTCAGAATTTCCCTCGCTCTCTTCAAGAAACACCGATAATTCTCAGCCAAACCCAATGGCTGGTAGACAACCATATGGTAAGTCGTATTCTGACTGCTCATGTAGCAGATCAGAATATATCACATTACTTAAATTAAGAGACTTGTGTTGAAACCTAACTACTTTCATTGACACTGGCCACTTGAGGGTACATAAACAAAGCAATATTGTCACTAAGCAATGCTCTTGCTTGATGATTTACCCAAGTATTCCTTCTTTTTAAAATGTGTAACTAATTAATTTTGTATTAATGCCAAGAACCATATTTATTTCTTAATATAACATTTGTATTTTTACAAACTAGTTCTGTAACTTTATAGTAATAATGAAGAGTTTTGGCATGAACACAAAGTCAATCTACTGCACAAGTCTGATGGCAAGAAAGAAATATACAGTATAGTTGGATAATAGCATCATGCAGTGGCAGTGTTTCATTGTTCACATGCCCTCTCTTGGTAAAATTATTAGACCAGACTCATGAACGTGAACTATAGGTAATTTCCTACAGAATTTGATGCATCTCCTACAGCTTGATAACTTCAGCCTCAGTTCAGTCACAGGAACTGAAGATTGCATCATTGTATTCTGCCAACCTACCCATCAGCATTGTGCCTAAAGCTGTGGATGTAGTACAAGGGGCATTCAGTTAATTCTCAGCCTAACCCAAAGGGAGTAAAAATAGAGCAAAGGTTCACTCAACTTAAATTTTTTTCTTTCTCTCAACGTAATTGCCTTTGATGGTGATGCACTTCTTCAGTATTGTCTACAACTGCAAAAATCTGTCCCTGAAGAATGGTGGGTTGAATCCCACCAAAATCTCCATGAACTCCTTGGTCTCTTCATCATCAGCAAAAGAGACACCCTGCAGCTGCTAGTTCATGTGTTGGGAAAGGTGAAAGTCAGAGGGTACCTGATCAGGGGAGTAAGGGGGATGGGGCAACAATTTGAAGCTGCAGGACACCACTTTGCTCATGGCCACAGTGCTCTTGTGCACAGAACCATTGTCCTGCAAGAGAAGGACATGTTAGTCACTTTCCCTCAGCATCTCTCAAGCATTTCTGAATTTTCCCCAGTAGGTCAGCATAGTATGGTGCAACCATGATACAAGAAGTCCATGAAAAGGATCCCTTTAGGGTCCCAGAACACTGTCAACCTAACCTTCCAGGATGACTTTGTAACCTTAAATTTTTGTGACATTAAAGAGGAGGACTGCTTCCATTACCTATTCATCTTTGGTTTCCAGATGAAAGTGAAGAGCTCACATTTCATCATGGGTTATAATTCAAGCCATGAATCCCTCCAGATCCACTTTCATAAGGGTCAACATCTCCATTGAAGTCATTATCTGGTTCCTCTTCTGCTAAGGTGCTTCTGGTGACAACTGATCCATTACTAGTCCCCAGCTGAGTAGTAATGAAGCCCTCAGATTTGGCAATTATCCATGGCCGTGCTCTCCACCATGGCCACAGTTTCCTTGGTGACTGCGGTTGATGGACCACTACTTCAGTGAGTCATCCCCTTATGAGTCTCAGCCCTGCTTGAGGAAAACAGCCCAGTATTTGACAATGGAATGGGATAGGGCACCATCTCCTAGCACTGCCCTCAACTCCTCATGAATCAACTGTAGCACTTACCTGTGAATCATGGAAAATTTTATCACAGATGTTCAACTTCACTGATTTTGTTGGAAGGTGCAATCCTCACTCACAAAAAGTCACTGTTGAACTAAATAAAAAATGTTGGGAGGATGCCAGCCCATGTACTACTTGTTGGAACATGTATGAACATGTTTCAGCCACACCAGGCTCCTGTCTTCCCTCCTATATTAGGCTGAGATCTCCTTGAACACCCCTCATACACTTTAGGAATGCTTATTACTATTAATAGTATATTAATATTCAGGCCTGCAGTATTATTTATTTGAAACTCAAAATTTCATTTTTGAGTTTCAAATGAATAATATTTGTTGTCACTGCATGTATGTAATATTAATAGTGATAAGTACTCATAAAGCATACTGCATGGTTGTAGACAATGATGAGAAATACATTGCCTAAGTACGATAATGCAACTAAAAGTTCCCATGATCACAACTCGTGTTAAGTTTAACTCTAGTACTTTTCTGTAACTTCATGGAATGCAGTGACAAGGTGAGAGCAATGAAAGTGCATGTGAAAGATATGGTATGAGCTCCTGTGCAAATGGAGTGAAGTTAAATATGGAGTAGTGGAAAAGTGGAAAGAAACACATTGAGAAAAAAACTTAACATCCTTATAGGAGAGGAAGGCCACTTGAAAGGTGGAATGATAAGATGAAGGAAAACATGTGAAAAAAGTTCTGGTAGAGAGAACATTTGCAGAAACAGGTAATGTTTGGATGTTTTTTTGCTGAGGGCACCTCTTTGGGAGACACTCAGAGGAAAAAAATGTTTGAAAGATGTATGGTTAGGTATAGATAATTGATTAGACTTCGTTAAAATAGGCCATCAAAATCAGTCAAATAAATGTGTATCAAATAGAAGGATTCAGAATTATGTTGACTGTCTTAGTATTTTACTCTTTGAAACAGCAAGTGTTTTTAGTTTACCAACTTTTCTTAATTATCTGATGAGCCTAAATACTCATTCAGTCAGATCCATACTCAAACTGTTGTTCATTTCAAAGTGGATAACTTCAACTTCTTGCTAATATTTGACAGTGGGCATGGTGAAGCAACCCACCCCTGAAACCTCTGAGTTCACCATGAGCAGTGAAGACTTCCCAGCGTTACCAGGCTCACAGGCGAACCCCACTGGTAAAAGTAAGTGGCGCTCCTCATGTGCAGAGTGAAGGAAGCACAGCATGCTGCTAACCATCCACAGTGCTACATGTAACTATCACAAGCAGTTTATTAAATCCAAAGCATAAGATTGGAAGATTGACATTTACGTAGGTCTGCTTTCATGTTACTACCTAAAACACGTGTACATATATTGAAGTAAAGACTGCATTACCTGCACTTAGATCCAACTGGTGTATGGCCTAATTTGTTAGTTCAGGTGTACTCTTATGAAGTCTTCACTTGAATTTTTATTGCTTTTGTAGATATTTATATATGACAAATAGTAGCCTTCCTGCAGCTTCCTTTCTTTCTGTAACTTAATCTCAGGTTTCCTCTCTGACTATTCTCTTGCTGTTGTCATAAATAGACACTGTCTTATATCTTTTAACTGCAGTGTTTGAGGTTCTGTCCTGTTATTCACTCTTTCTATTGCTCATCAAGTATTCAAATCAAAGTGTTATATTCACTCCTACACTTAGTATTTTACTTTTCCTGGACATCCTATCCTTCAGGAATTTAGCAGCTCATATAGGAGAGCCACAGAACCTCTGACTCTTGATCTTTCTAATATTTCTGATAGGAGCAAAATCTCAACACTCATTTTCTCCATCTATCAATTTGTCACACCATTCCAAGTAACTGTCCCCTCTTCTTCAGTGACCCTTAACTGTCTCCCTCTTCTATACTGAACATCCTTAGTCTGTCTTTCACAAATAATTTCATCTGAAAACCTCACATCTCACATCTTGTCTCTCACTATAACAGTTTCCATGAAGTTAAAGTGTTCTGAACTATCTGCCAGTTTTTCCTCATCCCTCCAGCTGCTAACTATACTCTGTTTATGAACGTTAGAGACACAAGCCCCTCCCTCATGGTGGAGCTTGGTGGGCCCTGGATTCTATCCTCATTGGGTGGTGGTGTCCTGAGGTGTGGCAGAGGGTTTGACATTGTTTTGGTGACTCATTAAGCAGTGATAGACACCTCACTCTCCTAGACAGTGGTCTTCCCTTCACATTACTGTTAATCCCTTGAGTACCTCTTTCTCTGTCTCATATATATATATATATATATATATATATATATATATATATATATATATATATATATATATATATATATATATATATATATATATATATATATATATATATGTGTGTGTGTGTGTGTGTATATATAACACACACACACACACACACACACACACACACACACACACACACACACACACACACACACACATATTCTTGAGACATAACAATCAGCCAGTTGTTGCAGGTCATTTTTTTATTTTCAAAGTGACTGAAAAGTTATAAAGAAAGCTGTGGTGCAACAGGAAGAAAAAATGCTAATCAAGCATTATAATTAATGGAAAAGATGCCGTGGCAACGATACGAGGCGTGTTTCACCTGTCATCAGTGACTCACTCTATCACCCAAGAGCTAGCCAGATGCCTGGCCAGCAGAAGTTTATGGTCATTTAGGGCATTAATGCTGGCAAGGCCGCTCCTCTTCCCATGTCTCAGGTGAGGGGTGTGACCCACTCAGTAACACTACCATTCATTGTCGCAATGGAAACACTCTTGAGACATTATAATCACCCTGTTCTTGCAGGTTATTTTCTTATTTTCAAAGCAGAAAGAAAAACATGCTGATCAAGCATTACAATTAATGGATAAAACACCGTGACAGCAATGCAAGGCGTGCTTGACCTGTCATCAGTGGCCCACCCTATCGTCCCAGGGCAAACCACAGGCCTGGCCAGTGGGGTTTATGGTCCCACCGGGCATTAACGCTGGCCCAGCCACTCTCTTTCCCATGTCTCAGGTGAGGGGTTGGATGTTTGCAGTCCAGGTTTCCCTATGCACCTCGAGGTAACTAATATCATTCTCTCGGCCACCCAGGAACTTACAAGCCAACATACTTCTCATTCTCACTCCATGTCTTCTCTTTGAGTGTTACTGACTTGCTTTTGTGTTCAAGTAATAAGACATTTAGTATAGATGGTGAAGGATGGTTTTCATGTACTCAAAGTTGTGTGTTTTTTGGTAAAGAAACCATGAAGCACTGTAAAATGCACACTTTCCACTAAACACCATCAACCAGTAGCAGGCCAGAGTGTTGATCCCCTGACATGCTCAACCCAGGAGGAGGGGCTCGTGTCTCTAGCGTTCATGAACAGTATATGTACAGAAGCCTTGTCCGTTCTTCCAGTTCTACCTGTACTCTCCCTCAAATCAAAAGCATTTTGTCTCAACTCCTCTCCTCTAACTGTCTTCAGCCTCTCTCTCTTTGCTACAAGGTTGCATCTGCTGCTATCTTGTATTGCTACTTTCATGCTAATTGCACTTCAAATCTTGCTAACTGCCTTCTTCACAAGGCTTTCTACTCCATGTGTGTCAGTTTAGGGAATCCATAAGAAATCACATACTTTTCACATTCTTTGTTTTGCTATAGAAAGTCCTTTGAAATGACAAAGCTTCCATGATTCCATTGGTGATTATCCATCTGTATCTACCTACCTCCATCTATATGCATACATATGAACAAGTCCCTCAGTTTGACAAGTAGTAATTCACATCATATGGACAAGGTCCTCAATTTAACAAGTAGTAATTCACATCCTACTACCCAAATTTTTTAAATTGTGGCAAAATTCTGAAAATTTGACTGCCATACCTACTGACATGTAGTAATTCACATCCTACGATCAAAATTTCTTAAATTGTGGCAAATTCTGAAAATTTATCTGCCATACCTACTGCTTCTAAAAGTATTTTGTAAATATTATCTACAGCAATAGTGCTCATCAATAGTGTTTCTTTTGTAGTACAATCATCCCTCGTTAAGCATGGTTTCAGTTTCCACAGTTTCACCTTTACTGGGATTGCTGCCAGCCACAAATTCAAATCACCTGCTGCTCACTGCAACACACACACACATACACACACACCATACCTACACACACACACACACACACACACCATACCTACACACACACACACACACACACACACCATACCTACACACACACACACACACACACCATATCTACACACACACACACACACACACACACACACACACACACACACACACACCACTGGCTAGAGACAACGCTAAGCATGCAAGGAAGGTGATGACTCTGGAGGAGGTTAGCATATTAAAGAAATTACAGAAAGGCATGCCTTATGCTGCTGCTGCTGCTTTTTTTTTTTTTTTTTTTTTTTTTTTTTTTTTTTTTTTCTCTCCCAAGGTGTTGGGGCTGAAGGGTATTCTTAAAGAGGGGCTCCCTAATTTTCCATGGATTTTCCTTATCTATGGGTGTGTGTGTTACCTAAACCCTGTGGATAATGAGGAATGACTCTACTGTTATTATTACATCATATGAAATAACATTGTAAGAAATACAGATTACAATCATGCAAATGCAAAAAGTTATAAACCATTGGTAAGATGTATCACAAATGTGAGGTCCACCGCTCACTGTTGCAGGTTTAACCCGTAATGATCACTGTAAGAATTCTTCTACATAAAACTTCATCTTATAGTGCATTGTGTTTTCATAATAGAAATAATGCATCAATCTTAGTAACCTAGAATATAATGATCATGATTTTGTTGACTCTGGAGATGAGTAGAAAAAGCCTCGATTTCACACGTTTCAAAAAATTATTTTTATCCACATGTTTTAAAATTTGATTACTTATCACTATTATCTGTGACTGTATAGGTATACCATACATATGCTGTACATAAAGCTTGTATGTTGGGTCTTGTAGGTTCTCATAAGATTATACTTTAGAAGTATGTATATTATGTTTACATTACACATATTACCCATGTTTTGTAGGATACTACTCTATACTCATTTTTATTATTTCTGTTCCTTTAATACCCCTGCTACTCATATTAAAGAGACTTGAGACTTTTATTGTATCAATTATAGCATCTGTTCAATGGAAGATATTTTCACATTATTCATTCAACTTAAGTTATACTTTGCATTAAATGTATACCTATAAATTTTATGAATGTACTGACAAAATTGCGTTGCATAGTATCTTAGTACATTCATGAGACAATTTTGATTGTTTTATTTAATGGAAATGGATGGCTTGAATTTGTGCATACAGTTAAGATTTTAGTGTTTCAAGTCTTCATCACTTGCAGCAAACCACTGTGTTTCTATCCCTTAACCGAAAGAAAGTCTTCGCACCATTTTCAGATGATGGCTTCTCCAATAACGAAAAGAAGTCAAATTCTACTTCGGGTACTGATACTCCATCTGACCTGGTGCTGAGGGCAGCGGAAAAGAACCAGTCACAAAAAAGAGGAATCCAAACTTCTCCTGATGGTTTGTACAAAGCTTTTGTAAATTACACAGTGTGTAGTTTTAGTAATATCATTAAATTAGTTGACCCTCAATTTTGTAATCTAAGAGGCAAGGGGGAGGGATGTATTGTTTGAAATACTTGGAATCCTGATTTTTAAGTATATCATAATTGGACTTGTGTGAGGTACAGTTCTCTTCCCCATTGCAGTGTCCGTGTGTATTCAGCAGCCTCAATAATTGTTGATACTTTTATCTCAGTGAGCTTTCATGTTTGCTACATCCTCAAAATTTTAAGCTTAGTAAAATTTCAACATGTTGAAAATATGTATATATGATAAGCTATGGAATCAGGAAGGCTCATAGGGACTAGTGATGGGTTGCTAAGTGCCTCCACTATTTTGCCCAAAAGAAATGTGCAGAACATGCTACAGGACTAGTGCACACTCTGCTAGTTCTTGTGTGATCAGTCCATAACTGACACACATCCCATGAATAAAAGTTGGTGTTCAAAGAGCAGTAGTATAATAGGATTTTACTTATCCATGATTTTGTCCAGAAAATACACAATTCAGGCAACTGCAACTCAAGAAATTGAGGCTCAGCTATGCATTGCTTTTATAAAAGATATTGAACCTTAGAATTTATGTATTTTATTTTTTTTATTTTTTTTATTTTTTTTTATATAGGAAGGACACTGGCCAAGGGCAACAAAAATCCAATAAAAAAAATGCCCACTGAAATGCCAGTCCCATAAAAGGGTCAAAGCAGTTGTCAAAAATTGATGAATAAGTGTCTTGAAACCTCCCTCTTGAAGGAATTCAAGTCATAGGAAGGTGGAAATACAGAAGCAGGCAGGGAGTTCCAGAATTTACCAGAGAAAGGGATGAATGATAGAGAATACTGGTTAACTCTTGCATTAGAGAGGTGGACAGAATAGGGGTGAGAGAAAGAAGAAAGTCTTGTGCAGCGAGGCCGTGGGAGGAGGGGAGGCATGCAGTTAGCAAGATCAGAAGAGCAGTTAGCATGAAAATAACGGCAGAAGACTGCTAGAGATGCAACATTGCGGCAGTGAGATAGAGGCTGAAGACAGTCAGTTAGAGGAGAGGAGTTGATGAGACAAAAAGCTTTTGATTCCACCCTGTCTAGAAGAGCAGTATGAGTAGAACCCTGGAACCCCCCCAGACGTGTGAAGCATATTCGATACATGGACGGATAAGGCCCTTGTACAGAGTTAGAAGCTGGGGGGTGAGAAAAAGTGGCGGAGACATCTCAGAATGCCTAACTTCATAGAAGCTGTTTTAGCTAGAAATGAGATGTGAAGTTTCCAGTTCAGATTATAAGTAAAGGACAGACTGAGGATGTTCAGTGTAGAAGAGGGGGACAGTTGAGTGTCATTGAAGAAGAGGGGATAGTTATCTGGAAGGTTGTGCCGAGTTGATAGATGGAGGAATTGAGTTTTTGAGGCATTGAACAATACCAAGTTTGCTCTGCCCCAATCAGAAATTTTAGAAAGATCAGAAGTCAAGTGTTCTGTGGCATTCCTGCATGAAATTATTGCATTATGTTGCAAGGCATGTCAGTGTTACTTCAAAGACATTATTAACATTGTGAGCTTGCTTGGTCATACTTTTCATGTATTGCAGGTAAGGTAACCAACATTCCTGGAGGGATGGTGACTGATCAGTTTGGCATGGTGGGTCTTCTAACTTTTATCAGAGCGGCAGAAACGGACCACAATTTGGTCTCCTTGGCATTAGGTTCTGATCTAACGACTTTAGGTCTTAACTTGAATTCACCTGAAAACCTTTACCCAAACTTTGCTGGGCCTTGGGCTGAAACTCCCTGCAGACCCCAAGACATTGACTACCATGTACCCCAGGAATACCTCACCAATCAGCAAATAAGGTCAGTTGTGGCAAGTATTCTTGGTTGCCTTATCACTAATAAACTTTTTTTTCATACACCATCTTCAAACCATCATCATCAGTTGAGTATTGTGAGATTCCAAATCGTTACCATCTGACAGCTGTCTTTTAATGGGAAACAAGGCATCCTTTTCATACATAGGTACTTATTTACAATCATATTCACAAGTATGCCCTCATCTTAACTTCAAGGGGAGTACAACTGTGCAACGGTCAATTTAACTGCATACCCAACCCATTAGCAAAGCTGGTTTGGTTTACTTTTGCATCATGATAGATCCATCATCTCTTATGTACTCTGTTTTTTTCCTTCATTTTTCTCTTTTGTCTCCTCTTCATGTTTTCTTGTGCTTATGAATTGTGAATAGTTTTCATCTTTTTATTATATCAAAATTTGTCTAGCATCTTTTCATATTTTTCTTTACATTATTCTCAGACTTAACATCAATGAATTATTTCAGAGGGAAGTTAGCACCAGTCAAGTTTGATAGATATGGTGAAGATCTATTGTTCTATATGTTCTACTCAAATGCAGGAGATGTGCTACAAATTCTTGCTGCTGCAGAACTGTAAGTATGTTTCAGAAAAATTGATTTCCATAACTAGATATTGTGAAAAAACTGGTCCAAGGTAAGATGTAGTGACCAAAAATTTGCCAGTTTAGGAAATGTAGAATGAGTTAATCCTTATGTAATTTTTTTTTATAGAGTTAAGTTGTTTCATTGTGTAATATTATTCCACTGTGTAAGCTGCATTTTGGTTGTCCCTGCATTTTGGTTGTCTCTTGAGGTGGACTCAGGAGTCTATCTCATCTCATTCCATATATTGTGGCTTTTGTGATTGTTTCATGTTATCAAGTGGTAATTTACTTTCCAACTTGTCTCAACCTCCTTTTTCTTTCCTGATTGCTTGTTCAATTCCTTACTCACTTGAAACTAGTACCTTTGTATTTGCTGGCCTTAGGGGGGTGGAGAAACTTGTGCTCACTTCCTGCTTAAGGATATTAGGAAAAAAGGTGTAGTACAGTGGAATCTCACTTGTAAAATGGCTCCCTTTTCAAACAAATCATTTTATGAAAAAAGTTTTGAACTCTTATTTGCTTTGATTGCCATACCATAATTTGGTTCTCAAATAAGCTACAAGACTGCCGGCACACACGTAATCACAGTGTGCATGTTAGTCATGTCGCAGCCCTTGCCCAGTGCACATCCATGCCATACTGTTCTCTGTTTGGCTTTCCTATTTATAGCTTTACTTTTTATTTAGTTGTGAATGAACATATAAAATAAACATAACACTTATCTGTACCATATAACTGATGTATTAAGTGTTAGGCAGTGGTGACACACTGTGTTGCCACTCCCCAGCTGAGCAGTCCCTGCATCCCTGAGGCTTGAAAGAAAATGGTGGGAACTGCATTTGCTAGAATGACTGAGCTAGGAGTCTCCCACTGGCCTCCATCACTTTACTTGTCCCAAACTGATTCTCTTATTGGATTTTTGCACTTCTGTAACAAAAACCGCCCCTAATTTACTCATCACGTATCATCAGTTTCCAAGTGCTCTTATAATGGGACTTCCTTGTATGATTTAATGTACAAAGTACTGTTATACAAGTTAAAAAAGGCAATCATCTGGTGTCTGGGAATGGATTAATCCATCAGAAAAATAAAAATAGTCTTGGTTTCTGAACATTTTAGATTTTGAATGGCATTCAAGAATTAATTAAGTTGAGAACCAAAGTTCCACTGTAACTAGGAAAGATGAACACAAATATACATTGTGTGCCAGTGTGTTGTTTTCCAAGACTACAGATGAAAAAAACTTTCAAATGAAAAAAATAAAACTACAATACTAGTAACTGATGGGGTTCCCTTTCCTTTTTATGTTTTTTTGAAGCTGTGAAGGAAGCAACTGAGCAAGTTTTGTGTGCTTTTAAGTTTAAATTGCTCCATTCCTCCCTGATCAGCATCTGCAGCTTTACAATATTCCTCTTCTGTATGCACACCTTCATTATGAACCAAATATTTTCATTGGGGTTTAGATCACGGGAATTGGGTGGCTAGTCCTCTAAAAATCAACTTGGTAGTCGGGAAGCCATGTCAGAATAAATTTAGCCCTGTGACAAAGAGATCATTTCTGCATGAACGTTTGTCATGAAGGTTTTATCAGTTTAGCTAATGAGAGCTCTTTTTGCAGGTACAACAGGGACTGGAGGTACCACAAAGAGGAGAGAGTGTGGATAACCAGAGCACCTGGCATGGCCCCAGTAGACAAGGGCCCTAACTATGAGCGAGGAACCTACTTCTATTTTGATGCCCAGGTTAGTATCTAGTTGCAAGTGCAGATGAATCATTCAGTTGCTGGGTAGCAAAAATGTAGTTATAGTAATGGAAATTAAAGTAGTGAAATCAGTTTGTCTTGTTCACTAAAACATTTAATTGTGGAGTGATGGATGTTACTAAGTGTTGGATTTTGAGATAAGAGACGATTATCTGATTTAATCAGATGGTGGATGCAATGACAAGGAGAATATAGAAGTGTGAAGGAAATGCCTTTCATGCAATAGAGATATCCTTTATAGAAGATGAGCTACATGCATTTAATCTCACTATGTACATTTAATCTCTATGTATATTTAATATCATTATCTAATATACCCAGATGCCTGTTCCTCATAACTTCTCTGAGGATGTGACTGCAAGTCTCTCTTCATTCTTTATGCTTATGCCATTCCATTTATCTATATACAGTGGTACCTCATTATATGTCTGCTTTGAAATAAGTCCATCTTAGTATACATCCTGTTTGAACGCGAAAAAATTTGTTTGGTATACGACTCTGTTTGGAAGACGACTCACATGCTAGAATTTGTATAGGTCAGAATGAATCACAACACTACACACTACCATTGTTGACCTCTCTCGAGACAAAGTTATAACTGCCCACAAGCAGTGTTGCCAGGTTGGTGAGATTCTTCCACACCCAAAGAGTTACACCACCGTATTTTAGGCAAGGGTGCTATATCACATTTTTCAACCACAATATGATGCAAGGAAATGTTAAAAATGAAATAAAACCCTGTTCATTGATGCACCAAGTGTGTTGTTGACATCTTGGCAGATGGACTGCATTCTTCGCCCCACCTGTGTGGCTAGGCCACTACCTCTGTTTTATTACTGCAATCATGTAGGATATTTTTACTTTTGTGATTGCTTGCTTATTGTCCAGCTGTACCACTAGCTTGCTTTAAACATTACATGCTAAAATACATAAAGAAATTTTTTTCCTGAATATGCCATGCTGAAATGGGGGTGCATCTTATGTCTATACATCTTATATGTTATCAAATATGTATTTTAGTATTAAATTATATAAATTATTTTATATAACCCCATCAGTATACTGTATAATATGCCAATAACAATAGGATTTCTTCATGGGAATGGATCAATCATTTTCCCTTTATTTCTTATGGAAAAAATTTTAGTATACATCCTGTTTGGTAGAAGTCCAAGGATCTGGAACAGATTAAGGACATATACTGTGGTACCACTGTAACTGATTTATTTTTTGTTCTTGGTCTGAAGGGGCAGCAGGCAATTGTTTCCCGAAAATTTGGGTGGTTGGCCTCTTCCACCTTAAGTGAGGATAGCTGCTTTTATTTGTGGAGGTTTAGATTTTTCAGTTCCTTCCTGTAGTAATGCACAGTAATTACAGAGGACATGCTGATCTCCAGACCTTAATGCAATTGTCATTGAAAATAATTACTAAGAAACATGTGGGGCATTCTTCAGCCACTCAGCCATAGCTTGAAAAATGCTTTCAGCAGGACCACAGATTTGGTCACAGACTACCACACCCAAATCTTTATCACTCCAAGTTGGAGTATTTGAGAGATGGAGGTGCAGGAACGAATGAGGGAACTAGAATAACCAAGAATAAATTACTTAACAGAATAATTTGGAGACATTAGCATAAATACATGAATAGATGGAAAGAACATGTAATGAATTTTATCCTAATTGAAATTCTATTTTTCCATAGAATTGGCGGAAGGTTCCCAAAGAGTTCCACCTGGAGTACGACAAATTGGAGGAGAGGCCCCACATCCCCACGCACACCCCAACTTCATCTGCCCTGTGACAGCCCACACTTGTCAACCCTTCACAATACCATCCTCACAGAGGAACTTAAGCTGAGAAGTCATAGCCCAGTGTTTGTGGTTGAATCAAAGTTCTGTTCAGTAATCTGTTGTCAATAGGCTTCCTTTTTCTGAAGTGAGATTTCACTTGCCAGTGTCATTTTTCCAGTCGTATGCTTATTGTAAAATGAATTTTTATTTTGGAATCATAAATCTATGTACACCAGTGACCAGGCACTGGGTGCTTACTTGAGGCCTCCAAAGCTGACTGGCATACCTCAAGTGGTGGACGGTAGCAGTAAGTATGAGGTGGGCATGTCTGAGGAAAGCAGCAGCACTCATTTTAACTGATATGTACTTAAAAATAAAGTTACTGTTTTTATGATTTATGGCTTTCAAATAAGTTTTTGAAATTCCAGCACTGAAACAGCATACAATTTGTTCATTCTCTGGATTAACATCATGTTTTCTAAAACTATATAGAGAATATTAAAAATTATCATGTACATTAGAATGATTTGGGTCTGAGGACTTTTCATGCAGGCAAACTAAAACTGGCATTGTTGTCAACATAGAAACTATAACCGTTGTGCCTCCTTGGCTAACCCTCTGAGCCTTGAGGGTGAGAGGCTGTCTAGCTTTACCATTGTAGGAGGTGTTGTCCCACCAGTTCATAACTATATTTTTCCTTGTGCATTCTTGAACTATCAGGAAATCCAGAACTCAAAGAATAAATTAAGATGAATAACACAGAATAAATCTGGATGAATAGAGATTATACAAAATTTTTTTCAACTGCACATGTACAAACAATTTAGTCCTCCCTTTTGCTGATCCTTATGAGGAAAGGTCCTCATCCCTAAGGAAATCTGATTATACTGAGCCGTTACTCTTTGCCTAAGAGTCAGGTTGCCAGAATTGAGTTGAATAGGAACATGTGGTTTTGTCAAGTCATTGCCTAGAGCTTTAATGTTGGAAGCATATCAGAATTGAGCTGTAACAAGTCCAGTTTTCAAATGGTGTGGACAGAGGAGCCTCTCAAAAGAAGCCTTGAAATTTCTAAGTCATCTCTTATCTTTAAATTGTCATTCTGGGAAGGCATTTACAGTTTTGCTCATGTTTGGATAAAAGTTGGTTTGATAAAACAAAAGTAAATGTGCAAGTTTCTCACTGGGATGACAACATGATTCACTTGGTGCCCAAAATACTGGAGACTGCATCATGGTAGAGGTCTGTTCTCTCCCAAGCCTTTTGGTCCACTTTATATGATTTTTTTTTTCAAAGAAGCCATCATGAATTTCTTAAGAAGCATGAATTTGACTAAAATCATATTTTGATATTAGTATATAAGAACTTATTAAAATACTTCAGATCTATTGGATAAGAAAAGATATATTTTGGTCTAGAGTACAAGATCTAAATAGCCACTTGAATGTTTGTCACTCACCGAGGATGGTTTAACAAGACCGTGGTTTTATAAAATATAATTACCAGAATTGTAATAAGAGCTTTGCAGTTGCTCTCTTTCAGGGCTCACTTTTGCACTTTACAATGATTGTAAAAGTACAAAGTAAATTGTTACTGGGAAAGAACAGACAAGTAATGATGTAATCAGTAAAGTGAACTTATTCCTTGATCTTTCTTCTCGGTATATGTATAATTATGTACACAGTCAATATTATTCTGTACCAAATAGATTTGTTTTTACAGTATGCATGTGTATTATTCTGTCAGTTCAAAACAGATTTGGTCAGCCAATGCAAAGCAGACAACCTTTAAAAAAATTATATTTATGAAGTGTATATGAGTCAACATTTGTGCAATAATAACACTGCCCCAGTTACTTTTTTTTCTTAGTAGAAAATCATGTCATTTGGAAATAATAATAAATCCCATGGCAATACAGTGGAACCTCGGTTCTAGAACTTAATTTGTTCCTGAATGCCGTTCGAAATCTGAAATGTTCGAAAACTGAAACTATTTTCCCCATAGAAATGTAAGATGAATTAACCAATTCCCGGACACCAGTCTACCCTGTCTTCTCAGTTTATAACAGATGCGCCCACAGCCAAGATGGCTGCTTCACAACATCCCCTGCTCACAAATGATCTATCCAGAAAGGATGTATCGAATGAACTTTGTGACACAGAACTCATCAGGAGATACTGTTTAGACCATGAAGTTATTGTCTTCATCACCGATCTAGTGAGAGAAGCCTTACAGAGAGACACAGAGAGAAGCAACTCACTCACCACCAAAATGAAGGTGATCATAACACTTAAACATCTTGCAGCTGGGAAAGCTTCAGGAAAATGCAGTAGTGATGGGGTTTGGGGGTCAATGAGAGAGCCAAAGATGGGCCCAGAATAACTCCTAAGCGCCAAAAGCAATTTGTTTACATCGAGGCTTTTCAACAGGATCACATTTACATTATTTCAAAGATTGAATTACTGTCTTACATTCTGTGTCTCTCCTCCAAATACTCGTATATAAAAACGAAACAGATATTTTTAGAAAATATAAATTAGTAGTAAACGACAGCTTTTCTTATGTCTTAATATTTGAAATCAAGTAACTTTGTTCTAGAACTGAATTATGGTACCACAACTGAACCAATGATGAGTTCAAAAGTTTGTTTGAAAACCAATTTGTTCAAAAGGAAGGCATTCGGTAGCCAAGGTTCCACTGTATGGGCAATCTAGGAGTACTGCATACGTAGGAGTTTTCTGATAAGTTCCCCTGAGTTAAAAGGTATCAAGACTGCATTCTTTACAAGCATCACAGTTTTTACCAGCTCTTGTATCTCTCCCTTTTAATGGTGTGTGTTTCATTACATATTAATGACTGCCATTTATATTGCTAGATCCTACTTGGCTGACTTTGGTGCATACACAGTCAACTGCAAATATTATTAGTAAGTGAGGTACTGATAAGTTTACTCTCCTTTAAGGCCTCATGCATTCTCTTCCACCCATTATCACCACCTTCACTCATGTTAACTTGTTCTATTTAAAACTGAATATGGTTGCAAAGGCTCTTTTCTGTCTTACACCAGCTAGATCATCTCAGTGGTATTCCCTCACTTCCAATAGGAGCATAAGACCAGATTACTTACTCTCAACTATTTGACTTGCAATAATATCTTTTATTATGTATTAGAATATAACGTCATCATTACTACTTTTCCACATAAATGGATTTTTCATTCTAGTCTCTGGTATTACAAAATTCTTCATCCTCTATGGCTCATAATACATTCCTCTGTTTACCATTGTGCGCCCCCTTCCTCAAGTAACTTCTCTCAAATCAGTAAATCTTCTAAATAGACTACATTTCACACACACACACACACACACACACGTGGATCAAAGGCTGAGGACATGCTGATATATTCTACTGCCACATGCTGGTGAGTTAACAGGACTCCATACTCTGATGTTTTATCTCTACTACCTGTTCATCACTCCAAAATTTACAGCTGATTAGCACCAGAATTCAGTGCCCTTATTTTTTCTGCCCTGTTGTATTTTTTTTTAATTAATCTATTTATTTTGTTATATATATATATATATATATATATATATATATATATATATATATATATATATATATATATATATATATATATATATATATATATATATATATATATATATATATATATATATATATATATATATATATATATATATATATATATATATATATATATATGTATATTTTTTTTTTTTTTTTTTTTTTTTTTTCTTACTATTCTTCAGTTCTTTCAGACTGCTTCACTGACCTCAACTTCAGATATTTCATTGAGCTCCTCCTTTATTTCTTACAGCCTGAGCTGTTTTTAGCTTCCATAGTTCTTCAAAACTTTGAATACCAGTTTGCGGAAAAGAAGATTGCTCAATGTGACACTTTACACTGTGATTTCTAATTTACCCATTACGTTTCTTGTTCAATCTTACAACTGCAAACCTAACAGTTCATTTAGTCACAAGGCATACACAACAAACCAGAAAGTTCTGTAAAACTATCAATTTCAATAGTCTTGTATAATGGTTGATACAAATGCCACCTAACCTAACTTTGATTAGAGTATAAAAATATTCCAGGTATGATGCTCAAAGCTCTCATCTGTGAATTGTCAACCAACAATAAGTTTGTCGCATACATTCCTGTTCCACCATCCAATAATGTGCACATACCTATATGAGAACTAGATAAGCATAATTTATGAGATTCTGGGTGACGCAACCAAGAATGAATGTCCCTGGCTAAGATGTATAGATGCATACCTTGTTTTATGGACCTGATAAGAAGTGTTTAAACTAGATTACAAATCATTGAATAACAGTTATTAGGAGTTACATTTCTGTATTAAGATTTGATTTTTACTTTTTGCAAATGTGCATTGCAATATACTGCATGGTAAGGTAATGATCAAGAAATGGGCAACGCTCCCTTTAAAGCTGCATCTTCAGAGGGAAAGGATTGATGAGGACAACATTTGCCTTCCTAAAATTTATATATTTTCAAATATCACAACTGACTCTCCTGTGAGACTATGAAAAAAATTTTTTTTTTTTTTTTCTAGATATAAATGAAAGTTAAAGTAAAGTGATTCTCGAACTGTTGCTTAGTGGTGCACTGCATCTTGGACTTAGACAGTAGCATCCTGTAGTCTGAATGTAGTCTGAATGCAGCTCTTCCCCTATACCCGCCTCACACCTCACTGAACATTTAAATACATCTTTGACATATTATGGAATGGGAAAATGCGTATTACAAAAAAAAAAAAAAAAAGGACTTAGCTAAGGAAAATATAGATTAGTGTGGCGGTTACGTAGAACTGCTGTGAACACTACTGATGCATAGAGAAGTATATTGAGTGTGTGTGTGTGTGTGTGTGTGTGTGTGTGTGTGTGTGTGTGTGTGTGCACGCGCGCATTTTAATGAAACAGTCTCTCAACACCAAACAGGAAATCCTTGGTGGCTCTCTCACTTCCCTAACGCGTACGGAGAATCGCTGCTGTGAGTCACGACGAGAATACTGATTGATATTTCCATTACTTTCATGCAAATAAATATAAAAAATAGCATAAATACAAAAATTGATATTAATAATAGATATCTGGTGCTAAAAAGTGTAATTTATCGAAACAGACCTTCACGTTTACAGGAACCATCGGCTCATTCTTCACCTACTGTGAGTGAACAACAAAATAAATAAATACATATTTAGGTGAAAGTAAATAAATGATTAAATAATATAGATAGATAGATAAATAAGTAAATAAATAAATAAATAAATAAAATAAAATAAAATAAAATAAACTGTTAGGTAACTGCGATGAAGGAGCATTTCCGGAACGTGGATGGAAAGAACAAGAGTAAAGTAGAGACAGACAAAGGAAAAGATCTCATTTTGGGGCATGCAGGGCTCAGAAGGCCGAACTCCCGACACTCCACACGCCGCAGTCTGACCTTTCCCGCGAGCTTGCCTTGAAACACCTCATTCTTCACACACACACACACACACATACACACACACACACACAGAGAGAGAGAGAGAGAGAGAGAGAGATAGTTTTTTTTTTTTTCTAACACAGGAACACTGGTAATTTTCTTTGATTTTGAAGCGGTTTATTGTTTTGGATTTGCTTCCTTTTTTTTCGGTATATTTTCCACATATTGCCATTGTTTTACTTTCATCTGATTAATTTATTTCCTACTTTTACTTCCTAGATTTTATCAAGATACTGTTTCGTGGTCTTTGTAGTGTCCTTCATATAATACAATTAACTTGAATTGCTGTTCTTCAGTGCATACTGCCTGGATCGTCATTAACAACCCCTTAAAAAAAAAAAGAGAGAAATCCCAAAAACAGAAATCGAGCCTTTGTCAACTACATTCTGTTTTGACAACAATTCTCTAAATTTCTGTCTGATCTCACTTTTACCAAGACGT
>NC_087156.1:5482500-5490000 GCF_035594125.1 Scylla paramamosain
TATATATATATATATATATATATATATATATATATATATATATATATATATATATATATATATATATATATATATATATATATATATATATGTATGTATGAATGTATCTACCTGTCTATACATAGACAGGTAGATACCTAACTACCTGTCTATACATAGACAGGTAGTAAGAATTACTAGTAATTCACAAAAAAAAAGTAAGATTAAACCAAAATTCTTGCTTCTTTCTTCCTGACATCGTTCTTTAGAGGTTCTTCATTTTTTTTTTTTTTTCGATCTCCGTAACTTTTTTTCTTCTTCTTTTTTTTTTTTTTTTTCAGAGATATATTTTCGTTCATCAGCGTGAAGGCACCAAACCACCTCTCTGTCAGCTTTCCCTGCTCGGGTGAACTGATCATTCAGGCAAAAGAAAACAAACGGTTTGCTGGACGTGATGATGCATGTGTGGTGTTGTACTTGCTGAAAATTTCATGAAGGGCAGGAAGAAATGTAATTCAAGTGACGTAAGTATTGGATGACTGTTAAGTCTATAGCGAGGCCTTACCAGGTTACGTAAAAAAATGTCTCACTGAGGAAGCTCATCACTGGTGGCTGAAGAGTCCTCTCTGGCCGCACTGGTCTATTGCAAATAAGAGTCGATTCCCTCTCTCCGTGAAGGCAGTCACCGGCACGTGTGCTGGCCCAGATATAGCCTGTACTCTTCCACACAGTATGCACACATTTTTGAAGACAAGAAGTTGGAGATGTGGCGTAAAATAATTTTCACCTTAATCAAATCTAAGTCTACATTCCTACTTAGTAAGTAATCTATATACTATGTATTTATTCATTTTATCATTTAATTTTTTTTTTTATGTCCAACGGGCACCCGAGTCTCAGTGAGAAAACTTGGAAAGAGAGAGGCGGCGTTCACCAGTTATACACAGGACATATTGAAGACAGAGTGGACATTTACGAGAAAGTCGGGAAAATTATCAAAGCACTTCAGGGACAGTCCCACGTGGGGAAATTTATCGTCACCTTCCCAGATGAACACTCAAACTTGACTTGATTAATCCATCCTTCTGTCACTTAGCTATTTTTAAATCTGCTGTGTGTGTGTGTGTGTGTGTATGTGTGTGTGTATGTGATCCACCTAGGGTCGTCTGCTGGTCACCCAGCCAGCCGTTCCCCTACGGAAAGAGGTCAGAGCTCATAGTGACCGATGTTTGAGTAGGACTGAGAACACCAACACACCACACACCGGGACAGCGAGGTCACAACCCCTCGGATTACATCCCGTACCTACTTGCTGCTAGGTGAACAGGGGCTACACATTTATAAGAGGCTCGCCCATTTGCTTCGCCGCGCCCGGGATTCGAACCCGGGCCTTCTTGGTTGCGAGCCGAGCGTGCTAACTACTACACTACACGGTGTGTGTGTGTGTGTGTGTGTGTGTGTGTGTGTGTGTGAAGTGTTTACAGTGTTGTGTGAATAACTGGAAATGTCTTTTCTCTAGAAGGCAGGAAAGAGCTATTTCTGGCTTTACTTTATTGAGATATAAAGGCACACAGAGAAAGGGGACAGGAAGGACAACAAACAAGCCACACCCCCTCACTGACGCCGCGCCACAACCACCTCCACCGTCACTACCACTAACGTCACAAGACTTACACGAATCCAACTGTGTATTTTCCAAAGAACGCGAAGGATACCGTCTTGAAAGCCCACGCGGATAAACACTACCTTACAGAGCCAAAGGTAAAAAAAATAAAAATAAAAAAAATTATGGATTGACAGATTGAAGATACAAAATTAGTATAACGAAGATGAGCCCTTCCTTGCCTTTACTATCCTTTATCGTTTAACACCTCATAAATAGCAACAAATGTACTGGTGTTTATTTTTTCCTTCCTTATTTCCTTATCCTGACTACGCCCCGTATTCAGAAACGCTTTGCTCTCTCACCAAGACTATTTTCAAAGTACACAGAGATAATTATCCGGGTTCTTAAGAATATTTTGCGCTGTTAAAAATGTAGATATCTTGATGATCTGTCACTAGAACCATTAAAACACATTAAAAAAAAAAAATAAATAAATAAAAAAAACACATGTAACGTCAACTAGAGCCTTTTGAATGTAGTGAAGGTGCGGCGCAGAAGTGTTTTACAATATGGACCAAGTAACCACCATTGCCGTGCACTCACTAACGACCAATGATTATGAAACAAAGCATATTCCACACACATGAAGCTGGGGGAGAAACACATTGCAAACATGCTGTCTCCCTTACATTTGCGTGCTAATCACTTGCCAGCAAAAAGGAGTATAGGGATTTTTCTATTTTATATATTTTTAAGAGGGGCGCTGGTCCAGGGTAACATGAAGGAAGTAAAAAAGAAAAAGAAAAAAAAAAAAAATTCATTGAGATACCAGTGCCCTCAGAGAACAGCCAAATGGATTATCCAGAATTGAAGGATATGTGTCCTGAAACCTCCATTTTGAAAGAGTTTAAGTCATAGGAAGGCGGAAATACAGGAGCAGGCGGAGAATTCCAAAGTTTACCAGGAAAGGGATGAAAGACTGAGAATACAAATACTGTTGTTACATTACAATATAGGTTACCCTAACACAATACTTAGCGATCAGTGGCAATTTTGGGCCAGTGAGAGTGATGTGGAAAATGCTGACAAACTATTTGGGATCGGTAATCAGGAAAGGACGAGAAGTAATGGCTTCAAGTGTGACAACGCAAGAGAGAGAGAGAGAGAGAGAGAGAGAGAGAGAGAGAGAGAGAGAGAGAGAGAGAGAGAGAGAGAGAGAGAATGTGCACTAAGACGGTATAGGTAACAACGCTACTAAATTGTTCATAATCTAGACACCTTCTAAATACGTGATGTGGATCATGTGCTTTGCTGTGAATAAGTTATTGCGATACTATTTCCGAGCAATGTTCTAATTTTACAGGTTTTTTTTTCTTTTTTTTTCCTTCCGCTATTAGATCTAACGTGATGCAGACCATGTATTTTATTTTGAATACGTCATTAGGTTATTATTTTTACTCATATATATTCTATCTATTCCATGATTAGTATATATGTATATTTTTTTTTTTCCGTTAAGATTTTTTCCAAGTATTTTTTTTTTTTCCTCGTCGTATACCACTTCGGTTATTATGGTCTTATTTTCATATGATCGCTCTTCTTTGTCTTTTTTTTTTTTTTCCTCCACTTTTAGGTCACTGTCCTACTCATTTCTTATGACTATTATCATGGTTTTTTTTTTTCGTTAAGATTTTTCCCTAGTAATGTTTTTTTCCTCTTCGTCATACCAGAGCATGTATATCATTTGGAATAGATTATTATGTATTATTTTCCCCGTGACATCTTTTCCTTTCATTCATTTTATTTTTCTCCCTATACAACTATTTTTTTCTTCCTTTCTAACAGTTTTTCTTCCTTTTCGCCCCACGTGCACTGGCCACAAATGTTCGCATCGCCATGGCACACGAGGTGCAGGATACGTCCCGACTCCACGCCTAGGAAGTCATCAGTTCTGTCATTATCTGAAAACAAACTGATATACTCACTTACAACTTCAGCTTACACTTCCAGGAAACGACTGTGTGTGTGTGTGTGTGCGTGTGTGAATAACATCCGGTGGGTGCTTATGGAGCGAGTACTTATTTCAAATGATCCATAAGTCCTGGATATTCCTGAGAACCTTCCCAGGCCTTCCCTCTCACTCACATTACGAAACAGAACAGTCCCAAAACAACACTGATAACACGCTTAAAGAATAACCACCAATTAGTAATGCACGTTTAGATTCATCATCAGTGGGCATTTTTTTTATTAGATTTTTGTTGCCCTTGGCCAGTATCCTTCCTACATAAAAAAAAAAAAAAAAAAAATCAGCCACCTGGGTCACAACAAAGCTATAGAGTCTAGACGCTACTCTCCAGCTTCCTTGGGCAGCGTGGTGCGCCTCCCCTCCATCCGCTGTTTTAAGACACTTGGCAATGATGTTTCGTCTAGCTTGATCTATCCCCGCCAGCCGTCGCTGCCTGACTGACACTACCCATACACTAGCACACTCTTATCTTGTACCATCCCCGCTAGTGAACGGATATTATTCGCTACTAGGCGCCTTTCGCTACCATTCCACTGCAGCGTGTTGTGATGATTTCCAAACTATTATGTCTAAGATTTCAAGTTTGTGAGTAATGCCATCGTATTCCACCTTCCTCCTGCACAGTATCGTTTTCAACATGTGAGCCTAATCTGGTTTCGTGATAAGTAAAAGACAGCTTTGGTACATGTGCGGAGTCACGCCCGTCCCATTCTAGCAGACGGAATTATTTTCATTCAGTATATAACATGGCACATTTCATTGTTATATACGTCACTACAGTTGTGGTTGTCAATTTTACCTAATGCAGTACAGTGTAACATAGCTGCCACGTACAATCTGCCAAGAGATTCTTCCAAAAGATGCGATGTTAGTGACGTATTATTGCAGGGAAATACCTGATGCTACTTGACAAAAAAAATACTCGTACAGTTTAAACTAGTCCGCCAGGTTACGACGAGTGAACTTTGTAACAACACTACGCCTTTTAAAATAAGAGACATTGCAACTGCCTCACCTGTCCTACTCGTATGTAGCAACTCCAGGCCGGGGTGAAGTCGCTGGCCTGAGGGAGACCAGCGAGGCGGTGAGCTAGTGGGCAGCCACCAGTAGAGAACTCCAGTTTGGTGCGCGAGGTTGTGTGCTGGCTTTGCTCCCCGCTCCACTTTCACCACACCACACAGGTAACCCTTTCATCTCCGTCCACCACTGACATTTGAATTTCTTTGTTTACCTACATATCTTCGTTACTCCAGACTGGTACTACAATGTCCAAACCTTTAACTCCAGTGTACAGATAGTTTCAGGATGTGTGCACTTATTTTCTCTCTCCAGTGCAATCCTGTAAGCACATTTCAGTAATGCGTACTGGATGGAATATTAAATTTTGACACGAGAAGTAGCTCTTCCAGACAACAAAAACTCCGATGTAGGAAACATTACATAATTTCACGACTCATGCCATAATAACGTTGCCTTGAGTGTGGAGCGGCTCACTAGCTAGTGATGTCAGTCCTCTCCACCTGTCCACCTGTGCATCTGAAGGTCACAATCCACAGCGCACCGCTCTACACTTTTTTCACTATATCTTTGAGGTGACATGGATGCTAAGTATGCGAAGAAAGGCTCGTGAGATAAGTGGGAGTTTTTATATGTTCTTATATCTGTATCTATTTACATTTACCCCTCTCTCTCTCTCTCTCTCCTCTCTCTCTCTCTCTCTCTCTCTCTCTCTCTCTCTCTCTCTCCTCTCTCTCTCTCTCTCTCTCTCTCTCTCTCTCTCTCTCTCTCTCTCTCTCTCTCTCTCTCTCTCTCTCTCTCCACACACACACACACACACACACACACACACACACACACACACACACACACACACACACACACACACACACACACACGATGACGGGATTGGTAACTTTTCCACCCCACCCCCCGCCGGGATGTCAGGTTACATCCTGAAGGTTTACGTTCAGCACGCATTCCCTGATGGCTGGACAAAGGCTACAACGTGAAATGCGATGGACACAGAACTGTCTCCTATACACCTGAACACATTTATTAAGTACTCATTCTCCTCAAAAGTCAGGTCGGGGCAGTGGCAGCTAAACGTTGAATAAGTCGGTGATGTGTCGCTGTCATGTCTTGCAGGACGGCCACAAGCGAACATGCTCTGGAGTGCACATTTTCGTTGACTCGCATTCCAGTGATGACTCCCTCGAAATGAGTGTGCAGGCAGGAAAGGCTAATGACGAGGATTCATATCCGTATCCGGAAGATGAGTCACACTTCCTCTTGTCATCACTGATGCCCATCAACACAACACCGACCTTCTCTTTTTTCCCAAACGTATGCACACACCCTTGATTCCCTTCTCATAGTAACAGTGCCGCCCAGAAAAAAAAAAAAAGAGACGCTCAGTTCGACAATACTTATGATTTAATAGTAAGCGAACGAGGAAAGGAGTGAAAGCTTTATATATATATATATATATATATATATATATATATATATATATATATATATATATATATATATATATATATATATATATATATATATATATATATATATATATATATAATAAAACACACTGTCTGTCTGTCTGTGCGTGGGTGTGTCCGCTTTTCACGGAAAAAAGGACATTGAACTGATTGTGATGAAATTCGGTAGGGGGGTCTCCTTGATCCGGGGAGTGACACAGGCTATGTCTTAACTACTTCCAAACCAAAACCGTTAAATTATTCAGGCAAATCTGTCACCATAACACAATTCCTGATGGTGGCGCCAGGTATACCGTAACCCATTTTTGATGGCGGCGTCAAGCATTCATTGTTAGTTTGGATTTTTGATGGTGGGGAGATATATAAACGGAACATTCATTGTTAGCCTGGAGTTGAATCCCATCAACATACTGATTCCTTCAGTATGATAAACCGTGCTTTGGAGACCCAAATTCTATCCGGGCAACGCCGGGTAATTCTGCTGGTATATATATATATATATATATATATATATATATATATATATATATATATATATATATATATATATATATATATATATATATATATATATATATGTATATATATATATATAAAGGCAACAAAACTGTCGATGTGTGTGCACATGAGCTGCTCACCTGAAGAGGTATTAAAGGTGAACAAGTATGCAAGATATGCACTTGCTGCTATTAATATTTCATTTGGAAAACATATCACACTTGCCTTTATGTTTATTTGCCGTTTTATGTGTAACAAGAAAATCTTTGTTCTTCTTACGATCATAATGGTGGCGTTATTATAATCATAATTCTAGTTTTTATAATTTTCATCGTTGTTACAATTATTATCACTATTATTTTCATATAGCATTCATTATTATCGCGAATGTACAGTACTCATGTGATGCGTTCCGTAAGTGACAGGCGTTCTTCACTGACGCCACTTCAGGGAACGCTTGGCTGAGTACTATGTGTCCGGACAGCCCTGCACGTGTCCTCTCCTTCCTCCTGCACATATGTTTGAGAGGAATTTTGTATTTGGTTTAAATACCGAGAAAAGTATAGAATTAAATATTAACATCTGTGACGAAATTTTCAGGAGGAAAATACGTGACGATTTCTACATTTGCATAAAAGTAAAGAAAAACGCTCATAAGAGTTCCCATACGAGAGAGAGAGAGAGAGAGAGAGAGAGAGAGAGAGAGAGAGAGAGAGAGAGAGAGAGAGAGAGAGAGAGAGAGAGAGAGAACCTATAGAATAATCTACAAAAGCTTTAAAGCGTACGTATTTTGCGTAAACGTAAAAAATGGTGCTGAAAACTTGTCTATAATAATAATAATAATAATAATAATAATAATAATAATGGCAATAATAATAATAATAATAATA